>NW_022280035.1:11387323-11407825 GCF_004355925.1 Anarrhichthys ocellatus | reverse complement strand
TACGCGCGCGTGTGTACGCGCGCGTGTGTACGCGCGCGTGTGTACGCCCGGGCGTGTACGCGCGCGTGTGTACGCCCGGGCGTGTACGTGTGCGCGTGTGTGTGTGTATACGTGTGTGTGTATACGTGTGTGTGTATACGTGTGTGTGTATACGTGTGTGTGTATACGTGTGTGTGTGTATACACGTGTGTGTGTGTATACACGTGTGTGTGTGTGTGTGTGTGTGTTTACGTATACACGTGTGTGTGTGTGTGTGTGTGTATATACACATGGTGCACTAGGTGGCAGCACTCCTTTGAGCTGTAAATGCAGCAGAGAGCTGAAGGAGTTTCTTTCTGGAAGATGGCTGATTTATCATACGCAGCTGCTCAAATACATTGTTTAGTGAAGCTTTGAATTTGCAGCCGCTTAATTGAAGAAAAAAATGGCCACCAAAGTGGTTGATGAAATAATGTTAGTTGCATTAAAAATAAAGAATGCTGTATTCACTACAGAAAGATCTCAGCGTTAACATAACGTATATAATTTGTTTTCTAGGTGCAATCCGCAAGCAGCTGGCAGCCTTCCTCGAGGGATTCTACGAGATCATCCCCAAGAGGCTGATCTCCATCTTCACTGAGCAGGAACTGGAGCTGCTCATCTCTGGCCTGCCCACTATCGACATCGATGACCTGAAGGCCAACACTGAATATCACAAATACCAGTCCAGCTCCATCCAGGTATGGATGTGTGAACACGTGTGCTCATTATTTTAATGTACTTCTACACACTTCTGAGAGAACTTCTACGGGTGTGTTAGGAGTTGACAACAGTAAATCAGAGATTTAAGGCTTTTCCCTTCAATGTTAATTTCAATGCCGATTCTGTACTCGCGTCTAGCTCAGTAGAACTTATGAAGACACATTTTATTTGTGGAGGTAAACCATTTTCCCCAGGGCAGAATAAAACAAAGACAACACTATGTTGGGACACATTTATAATAGCTGCTTTTCTCTTGCGCGTTTCATTTTTTAAAACCTTTTTTTTTTTTTTTTTTACTATAGATCCAGTGGTTCTGGAGGGCCTTGCGGTCCTTTGACCAGGCAGACCGGGCCAAGTTCCTTCAGTTTGTCACTGGCACATCCAAGGTTCCCCTCCAGGGTTTCGCTGCTCTGGAGGGCATGAACGGCATCCAGAAGTTCCAGATCCACCGTGACGATCGCTCCACTGACCGCCTGCCATCTGCTCATACCTGGTAAACACAGCAAGGCACACATAGTGAGAACAACATTGGCAGAACACAAAATTGTGAAATTGTAACATTGTTCTTTTCCCTCTTTTTCACTCAGCTTTAACCAGCTGGACCTCCCAGCGTATGAAAGCTATGAAAAGCTGAGACACATGCTGCTGTTGGCCATTCAGGAATGCTCCGAGGGATTCGGACTGGCCTAGACTGAGACTCGTAACACACACAGACATGCATACAAACACTTGATTTAGATTTGCCTACTCCAGACACATTCACACTGATAACCTTTGAACGCACGCACACACTATCATAGACATTACTGACTTACTTGTTGAATGGCCTAGACTTACTGGTTTCTGTTCCATATAAAACCGATAAAACCAGCAAGTGAAATGGACTGATTGACATCGCGTACAACACAGAGAGCCTCATGTTGACACAATTGTGTGTCCCTTCCCAATTTAATGGCAAATGCAAGAGAGGATTCAGAGGATAAAACATGGACTAATATAAGAGACGTTTTCTTCATTTAGTTTGATTTCTCTGTACAAAAGGTTTGGGAGTTTATTATGTTTAATCTTTTTTGTTCTCTGGCTGTGTAAAAAGAAAAAAGAGAATGTTGTTTGAACAGGATGGTTATAAAACCTTTGGGGAAAAAAATGTTGGTTGTTTCTTGTTGCAAATTTGTGACCTCACAAGCCTTGATAACGGGGAACATTTCTATCGGGGGTATATGAACAACTTGAGAAGTTTTGGAGATATTCACAAAAAATGCACTTTTCAAAGTTTTGTGGCATTTTTAAGGAAGGATGGTACAAAAAACTGAAGCGAAAACCTGAAGGAGATTAAAAAAAAAAACAGTTAACCATAAATTCTAGAGTATTTTTGGCTATTAAATCGCTGACCCAGCCTTGAGCCTTTGAATCAGAGTGGAATAACTACATGAATAAATGCATAAAATTGCGTCCATTGTCTCTTTTAACAGTGTTTTAATCATCACTTGAAGTTAATTCATTTCATCAAAATTCAATGTGTTAATTGTGTGTAATCACACCAAAGTACAATCTTATTATTAGACATTTTCTATCGAAATGTTTAGTAATTTGATAGTCGATCAAGTGAGTCCCTAACGATTCTGTGAGGGTTGAAATCCATCCCACAGTTTACACCGACATTGATCCCAGCTGTGAGTCAGACAAACGATCAATCGAGTACAGTCACAACGTGTAATGACTGATGTGATCCTGAAGCCCGACGCCTTTGTGTTTAAATACTCAGTCGGAGCATAAAAGCAGCTCATAGCAGCGTTGTTGTCGTCTCCCATACTGACACTGGCTTAGTTTCCCTCTAGTCTGAAACCATTGTTGGTACCTTTTTGATTATGTCACACAGTGACGAACTGATTTCAACAAACTACATTTCTTAGTATGAATTTTTATTTTTTCTCAGGGTGTCGTCTGTATATGTTCATGTAACATCATGGTTGGAGACTGACATTTCTAGCAAGAGAAGCCCAGGCGTAATAACAACATAGATTCATAGATAACTGGTTCCAGCTCGTGTCCTGTATCGTGCTCCGTCTATTTTCCTGCTATGCAGTTAACATGTCTGCAGTCTACTAATTGCCTTGTTTTTGACTCTATGAAGACTGATTTGTTAACGGAGGCAAATCACAAGTTCATTTTCAAAGGACCAAAAGCTGCCGGATCACTTTCCACAAACCAATCGTAATCCGTCTGTTTGTCTACGTTCGTCCTTTCTAAACTCTGCTCACCACTGAGTCAGCTACCTTAAAACTGGTAAATTACTCAATCTGGTTGCACAATTAAAACTTCAGAAAAACATCTTTATTACTTTGCTAATAAAGACTAGTAGTGTAATTAGTTGCCAAGAAACATCTATCGCACTTTACAACAAACGTTGAGCTAAACACACATTAACCTTTTACTGTAACCGCAAAAAGAAAATCGGTTTTAGGGATTCAATCGACTTACTAAGCTTAACGACATTTACTAATCCTTCGTAAGTGTAGGTATCACTTTGTTTTATTTATATTATGCATACATATTTGGATGTGGAATATACCTAATTGTGAAAACTGATATTGGCTGGTTTGAAATTGTAGTTAATATTGCTTTTTAATTTTATTTTTTTACCCTTTTCTCTTGTCAATGTCAGCTTTGTCAGTTGGCTCATGAAATTTGGCACGCTAGTGACAACTACTCTAATCTCTATGTAAGAACTAACAGTTAGTTCTTTTGATTAAATAGTTTTAATTTAGTGATGCCACGAAGTAAAACTTAATCCTAAATCTGAGTACTTGAGCAGGTTGACCTGGATAGGCTGGCAGCTCAGCCGGCATCATCAGACGATTACCAGCCACCACTTTGCAAAGAAGGGTGTGTTAAATATGTTCATGTGCTTCTTGGAAATGGACTTGAATCCAAAGTTTATTTGAGAACACCTCATGGTAACCGTGTAAAATAAATCTCCACACCCTGTAACACTCACAATCCGGCCCCTTAATGAGAGAGAGGGGGGGGAAAATTGGGCCTTGTTTCCGTGAAGAAAATGTCACCAGAGTCTGCTTTCTGTTGCTCTATGTAGCCATAATACTTCTGTTTGTTCTGCCTCTCTCTCTTCGCTCCTCCACTAAAGCCCTCGCACGTCTGCAGTTTTTACCTGTCGGTCCCCGTGTATCCGCTCTTGCGTGATGAATTTGTTCCACTTGAGGAGCCGCTACAACAGTGGAAATCGAATGCCCATCACCACCACCACTATTGCAGGTGTTCCTTTGCTGCCTCTCTGACCCCCCCCCCCCCCCCAGCCCAACTGCAAACCTGCACACTCGGTTCAGAATGGGGATCATCCATGTCTGATTTGGTGTGTGCTGAGTCGTGATAAATGAAATTACAGTGCTGTCATGCAGGGATTTTAGACCCCACAGTAAGCCCTGGTTTTACAGTACATTGGCTAACCAGGTTTTTGCCCCCCCCCCCCCCTTCATGTATGAAGCACAGATGCAATTTTCTGCCAGGTTTGATTCACATATTCTGCAAGCATCTGTTGCTGCTTGGCGGTTTGCAATAAAAGAGGAATAAATAATGAAGTCTTGCATGGAATTTGCCTAGCAAAAGATTTCACAATACATTTCCCCACAAATGGGTTCACTTTACTGCTGCTCTGGAATTTAGATTTCCCGTCCTGTAACTTTCAGTTAGAGATTGAGAAATCAGTGATGCTGTTGCTTTACACTGCGCCAGGCCCTCCACTGGGTGGGGATCATCGCTCTACACAGAGTAAACAGGATGTTCTCTGCCACGCTTTCTCCATGTCAGTGCATTTTGGTTTCCAGTGAAGTCAGTCTGATGTTTTCCATTTCATGCTCTGGGAACAAGTTGACTTTTGCAAGAATAGAAAGTATTTGTGTGTTTGGTGCCACTGAAGCTGTTGGTCTGCATGTGAGTAACGGTGTGACGAATTCAGAATTTGTCCTACTATGGTACCTCAGTTTAAAATATGATAAATACATACTTAGTGAATGACTTTAAAGGCAGCAGAAATCAACTAGAGAGAGTTAAAAAAACAAGAACTTGTTGGTAGTGAACAAAGTGCACTGAAAATAGTTATCCGTCCTCATCAGTGACGGAGCTGGGCAGGAAATGAAGGCCGGCGGAGTTGATTGATAATGACTACTTTGTGTATGAGCCAGAAAGCTCCCCGCCTAATACATTTTACTGCTGCTGTCTTCAGTGTCTCTGGAATAAATCACAATATTACAGCGCTCGCACAGCAAAATGATAAAAGGCTTCTTTAGCACAGAGCCCAAACCGGCAAGGGAACAGAATCAGTTCATTAGAGTAATTGGTTCAGTGTTTCTCATTTGCCAGAAAGGTTTTATACTGAAGGAAAGGTGATGGTGATCGTTAACCCTTCCTTTGCAGAATGCATCATGCACTTCTGCTCCTCCCTGGTTTCTTGATCCTCCAAAGCACCATCACGGGAAAGGTGAGGCCTTGATGAATATTCATAATCCGTTAACACTTGCTTCATTTGCAGAAGAAACCAGTTGGCACTGTTGCTATTTACAGGGCGTGAGCACAGCTCTTCGTCGTTTCTTCCCGTTAATTCAGTGTGGTTTATTCATGATAGATGGTCCAAATATAAAGCATCCCTGTGGACGGTGAACCGTGAGAATCGGATTCATTCTGTTGTCGTGATGTTGCAGTCGGGGCCCATTTCTCTGTATTCAGAACATCTTGCAGTATAGATAAAGGAGAAAGTTGACATATCAAGGTGGACAGGAGCAGCCCTCGGTTGTGACAGCAGTGTGACGGGTTAGCGAGGGTGTTATGTTCTGTTGTGAAGCTGTCGGCTTCGTCATCACCTCTTGATGAGGCTGCTATCTCTGCTCAGCCTGTGAGGACGAGGACCGGGGAGGAGAGCAGCAAACATGACTAGTGACGAATCGTTTTGCCTTCACATTGTCTTTCGAGTGCTGATATATTTGTGCATCTGTGTGCAATTTGTCCCTTTAAGGGAGGAGAGGTGAGTCGGCTGTGGAAAAAGTTGGGCTCAGGTGGGAGCATGTATAGGCTGGCCTTTGGTCACAGACGCATGCGCTGAGACCACAGAGTCCAGATGCAAACCAGTCTGTCTACTGTAAAAGGTCATAGTCTTTATTACCTCTGAGCTTCCAAGTATCCGTGGTCGCTATCTATTTACCACATTGCATCTGTAACCCCCTCCCCTCCCAGCTTCTCCCTCATCTCCCCTCAGTGGCACAGCAGTGAGCAGTTTAAAGGAGGCAAACACACTGCATGAAATTCAGCCCGTCATATTACAGATCATGTGATGCGGTCAGCTACCGGAGGTTATCGTTTGGAGACGTGATGTTGTTGAGCCACTGACAGAGATGTAATAAAGCAGGAGGTAATAACAGCGGTGACATGGCGTAATCTGAAATAAGCATCTTATTTATCTGTAAACATAGCATGTCCTGGTTCACGGTGCACTCTGCCTGGTGACATTTTCACGACTACCTCATTACAATGTGTTAAAGAATGCAAATCACGGGATGATGTAATTCCAAGTAATTCCTACTTGGTGCATTGCAATACAATATGAAGTACAGCAAAGGGTCATTTCTGTTTTTAGAGGAAAGGAGCCTTGAAATGAAAGGAATCAAACTAGTTCACTTCAGTCATTCTTTTGCTTGAACAACATATGGCACACGGCGCAATAACAAATTCTATGCAAAACCTCAATTTGAATATCAGTGATGACAATTTGACTATACTTAATCTGCAAATTGCCGTTTCCCCTCTGACCGACTGCCCTCGTGTTGATTGTCCGGCAACAACCTTTCTGTGATGGCGCTCTAACCTTTGGCACACCGCTGCACGCTCTGTCCTGAGGCTGAGTCAGAGCAGTTTACATACAGTTAACATGCTTAATGAGATGTGGCCTGGTGAGTGAAGTGCTCGTCATATCTGGCATCCGGGGCCACTCTGAGCATGGCAGGAAACTAAATCTGAGTAATTTCCCTTCAATTAGGGAGTGATTAACGCAGGTCAGAGACGGCTGGCTGACCTTCTGGCCTCCTAATGACTTTAACTGGATCAATGGATCTCCAATCACCACATCAGCGACCATGCAGTCGGTGGACCGGGAGTAGCTGAATCTACCTCTGACTGCCCACTTCTCACTCTTATTCCACCGCTGGCCTGTCACCTCTCTCGTTCTCTCAGAAAAAGTAGCATCGATGTGACACTTTTACACTCTTTTTCCCGCCGTACTTTTGGCTCACTGCTATCTTTTTCTGTCACTCTCTGTGGCTCCAAGCGCCTCTTCAACACATTTCATCACATTCCTATAGTTTATTTGAACCCTTGTGTTACCTGCACATGCCAGAGCAGCAGAGCAGACTAGGGCTGCAACAAAAGCTAACTTTGCAATGTCTTTTCATTTTTTTTATTACACAAATTTTCTATTGAATAATTTTCTCTTCTAAAAAAAATAAAAAAATAAATAAAAAGTGAAATGTCAGTCACAAGTTCTCAGAGCCAATGGGTCTTTTACACAGTACTTCATGACTTCTTACAGCAGGAGTAGCACCAGCGTTGACATCAATCCCAGTGAGCTGAGACAGTAAAATCAATGTTCCTCTGTGAAAAGGCTCTACGATATAAACTCTTATTTCAGAAGAAGGAACCTGCAACTGTTTTGCATTTCTTTCTTGATAAATGACAAATTGCTTACCAAAAGTTTAATTAATTTAATTATTAATTATGTGATTTGTTTCTGCACAAGTCCAGATGAGCCCTCATATTAAAGCCCTTATTTAGATGCCAACTTCTTTCCTCCTAAAGGCGCTCTAGGGCTTAACCAGCAAACCCACTGTCCTTACTTACAATGTTATTCCACTTATGTAATTACATAATCCTCCCCGTTGGAGCAGTTGGTGTAGTTGCTGGAAAGTGGTTCAGTCTGAAAATACACTTTTGCTGCCAGTGGAATGTTGTTTTTGCGGGATTTAGAGCAACCAACAAGACCCTTTATCGATGCACTTGGCTTACACGCACATTTTATCTTCACAACACGGAGGAGAGCGTACTTAAATGTGAACCTCTTTAACTCTGTTAAAAATAATACATGGCAGCCTTGACTACAAATGATGTACTTTATTTAATAAGGCAGAAACGGACATAAACAAATTATTAAATTGTATCAAATGTTTACTACAAAGGAAGAACAAAGAATACATCTGATCATTATCTCTCCCTCCCTTAACCAAAACATTGTTGTACTTACAACCTGTAGACATAGTGAATAATAAAGCTGGTCTGAGATAAATGAGTTTGGAGAGTGAGTCATGAGTCCCTTACTGTCCCTGGAACTGTTTATGTTATGAACCCCAGGTTTTTGGCGATCATTATTGGCCAAAACGTCATTACCTTTATGAGAAGTCAGTGATGAGTATCTGGCTATCTTTGTCCTCGGCCATCTGTGTCCACTTAGCTTCCTATTGCATTGTGCATCAGCTCAGAGTTCTAAGTTCTCTACAGTTACGATCCACACATTACAGGCTTTGTTCTAATGCACATTTATTTTTGGTTTCTTTTTAAATAATAACACATTATTTTAACATTTTAAGTAACAACATTGTTAATGAATGAAAAGTAATTGTAGATGAGGGGAATCTAAAGAAAAGCAACTCCCATACAGAAACACATACATGCACATCAGCAAGAAACAAATTAAAATAAGCAGATACATTCAAACAAGGAGAATAAAATACACTCACATGGCTTTTAGCTCATTTTCTTTTTCCACATCCAATGAGCTTTTGAGGACATGACAAGTCAGTTTTTGTATCTTTTTTTTTTTTTTTTTCAAACACCTGTCTGTATGTATATTTATATGTCCATCACACCTTGCTCTGACACAGTATCCTCTTATCTCTTTCTGATTTATATCTGTTGTGCTCTCTATCTCAGTACTTCTTTCCCTTCTCTCAGAACCTCCACACCCATACTGCATCCATTTGCTGTATTGCCTCCGTCTCCTTGCTTTTCAAGCTCGCTCTCTCTCTCTCTCTCTCTCTCTCTCTCTCTCTCTCTCTCTCTCTTTCTCTTTCTCTTTCTCTTTCTTTTGCTGACTGCAGCTGTTTTTCCTGCAGCGCTGGACATTTAAGTTGTTCATTCATAGCCTCTCTCTTGCTCCACGCTCCTGTCTTCCTCCTCATATATCTTTCCATCTCTCCCGCCAGTCTGCCAGCTGACTCGCCTACAGTTGAGTTGGTAGGAAAGAAAATGAGCGGAGAGCTTTTGCAAGGGCAAGTGAGACGTTTCTCACAGATGAGTTCAGCAAGGTGGGTTTAGCAAAAAGTCAAACCGGAGAGTTCCGGTTTGACTTTTTCATTAACATGAAACTCTGGCTATGAGGAGGTGAAACAATGAGAGAGACATGAAAGACATTATCTCTATTGATTGTTCTGAGTAAGACTTCCTTCAAGCGGGATGCTTATTTACTTCCATCTTCCACTTGCACCTGCCTTCTAAATAATACAGTGTTGGTTTATGTTATAATTGCTTGATCAGAATAGAGGCTGTAGAGATGAAATGACTCAGGGTTTTCCGACTATGCATCCCATGGACCGTTAAGTCCTAATAACCTCCTGTTGATAAGGTAAAGTCTGTTTTCTTACTGTAAGACTGCCCTTATGTTGCCTTAGCTAGTTCGTAGTTTAGTGCCCAGCCCAAATGGATTTAAAAGACACCAAAAAAGTACTGTTGCATTGATGAAGCCTTTGTAAGACATTAATATAACGTCTTACATTACAGTGCAAACAAAGAGCTTCTGTTTCTACTAATTTCCTAACTTTCCTAAGAAATAAAAACCACCACATTTGTCTTCTTTTCATTCCTTTCTCTTCAAGGTTCTTCCTACTTCGACTACTTATTGAATGTAAAAAAACAAACCCAAAAAAACAACTTTGATTCCAGATTAATCTATCATTGTCATGTCCACCTCATGTTCTTCTCCAATCTCTCACCCACTTTTTGTCTCCCCTCGTGGCGGCCATCCAGCCACAGTTTTGACCCTGATCTCTCAGCCTTTCTTCAGCCGTCCAGCCTCTCCTGAGGATAATGGCCGAGGTTCTCACCTATCTAAACTGGCTTCATCAATCATTATTCCCATGCCGTCTGCTCCCGTGGCAGCTTTTGTCTGCATGCCTGGCATATCCTCTGGCACCAGCGGCAGATGGGCACGCTGACACCCTCGGGTTGGAAAGGCACAAAGAAAAACTACAGCAGCTCGGTGGGAATAGAGGTTTTCTGACTGGACATGGTGCTGCACTGCTGCCCCAATTACCTGAATTGCGTACTTTGTTTCTAGGAAGAGGTTTGGAAGGATTGTGTCCGCTATGTGTCCTCATGTCCGTTTCTTTCTTTCTCTTTTATTTCAGGCACAGATCAAAACAGATTTTTACATCCGTGTTTGTGTGTTTCTTGGAGGGGTCAGCGCTGCCCAGTTTACTTGTGAATATGTTATAAATGAACCCTTAACCTTCTAAGTACAAACTCAAAAACAGATATATTGTACAAAGTGCTATAAACATTTGATTAAAAAAAGATCAGTTCGATGACTAACTAAAATGATTATTTCAATATATTCCAGCAAGAAAAAACCACGCAGGAGGGGAGGTGGATGATTCACATGACTTTCAATCAGTTTGAGACCAGTGTTATTGTCCCAATGTGTTTGTCAGGTGTTTTCAGTCTTTATATTGTATTTTTGTTTTACTTAATTGGTTTTGTTGCCTCAATCTAAGCATGTGTTTTTGTTTGAATTCACAACGTTAACCACGTGTTTACTGCAACTGCGCGCTGGGATACCCAGTGGGTTAGAAAGAAACGCCAAGAGATCGGACAAAGCGTCAGTATGAGATGAGCTGGAATGAGAATGTGTTTTCAGTATCTTACTGTTGCTTGTTTGCGAGGTAGCACTAAGCATAAAGTACAGCTAGTGTTGGAGCATCATTAGATTTGCAAGTATTTGGTCATAAACCAAAATATTGGACTAACTATAATTCTGACCTGATGGTGCCAGATGAATCAGAAGATCACCAAAGTTAATTCATCCTGAGGCGAACATGAATGAATGAAAATGTTATGGTAATCGATCCAAAAGTTGTCAAGCCATTTCATTCAAAGCCATGAATGTCAACGTCGTGGTGCTATAAGAAAAGTCAGGGGATCCCCAGAATCAGTAGGATTTATCATCCTGACAGGCCGACATTGCCACCCAGACAACCATGCCACTAGTGTGGCTAATAGAAATTACAAAAAGCATAGTTGTTTCTACTAAACACAAAAAAAAGATTAGAGGAAAAATGATACCGTTAAGACACTATTTGAAATATATGTATCAAAGTACTCCCCAAAGAGAGGGGTAAGCTTTTCAACAGTCTGCAGGCAGCAGTGGGAAAAGCTCAGTGAGTTTCGGATTTGAACTGAAAGCATGGACTTGAAAAGAACAATTGTTTAGAGGATCAAAAGGGTTTTGGAGGTGGAATAAGGGACTTCGGAGGTTTAAAATATAAACTGGTGCCAGTCCATGCATAGCTTTAAAAGCAAGTCGAGGAAGATTCACTTTTGTATCGCTGGATATTGGATGAGCTGGAGGGGAAATAAGGCCGACTGACAGAAACAGTAATCAAGTTGCAAAGAGATAAAAGCATGGAAAACAAAACACCTGCAGATCTTTATCATCATGTGTTCTGGATCACAGTCACCAGATGACATTTATTCTAACACAACAGCAAACGCAGCCAGACATCCCCTGGATTACCCAGCCCTTTATTACCCGGAAATCAGGGCATCTCTGCATCTTGTCTACCCCGCCCCCAAGACTCCGATAAGAGATGGCAGTAATTTCTCACATATTGTTATTCACCAACGTTACGTAACATTCATCCCAGTCATGCCTTTGATTACACTGTAATGAACTGAAGCCCAGTTAATGTCTTAGTGGCAGAATGCATTAAAAGAGCTTATGGATGTTGAGCCCAGTGGAGTGTAGAGATTACCAACACAAAACCTCCTCCGGTCATTATTTCACCTTTGTAGTCTATTAGATCCTGCGGTGCAGGAAGAGAAGGAGGGAAAGGGGCTGTAGGGCCACAGGCTATGTGCTCTTTGCTAATGTACACTATATGCATTATTATGCTTGGCACTGCATGCATGAATATAAAAGCAGCAATAAGAGCAACTGGACCGCTAATCCAGACCGTATATAGGAAGGGAAGATGAGGACAGAGGGAATAGATAGACAGGAAGGAGGAGGGGGGGTACAATAAAGGAATGGTCAGAATCCACAGGGAGTGAGGTGAAGAGAAAGTGAGGGAGGGAACAGAGGAGGAGGGAGGCAGGCAGGCAGAGAAGAAGGGTGATGTCACCTCTAACAGGCAGCCAATGAGAGTCAGGGAGGGAGAAAGAGAGCGGCCGGAGGAGGGTGTGTTTTTCTATCACTGCAGCATCAGCAGAGAGGAGAGGGACGCAATCAATTTCATAGAGAAGAGGAAGAAAAAGACACAAGTAGATAAGGAAGAGAGGGGGGAAAAAAGACGCAAGGAGTTGCCAGAGAAGGTAAGAGGATATGTTTTGGGATGAGACGCACAGTTTGTCATTGAACAGAATGAGAGCGGCAGAGAACTATTAAGAGGATTAATTAGGCTGTTAGGTGGAGGTGGCTTGTTATGGAATTGCACCTTTGCCTCATCTACCATTAAACAGTAAAAGATAACAGTCTTGTTCATGTAAATGACTTCAACAGCTATTTTTTTAAATGTCTCCTCTCTGGCAATTTGTCTTATTCCCATCAGGTGTGTTGATGTTTAGGAAACTATGAAATCGCAGCTATTTCAACACACTGAGTTTGGAAAAAAAAGAATAATTACACTGATTACAAAACAAATCTTTATTTGCGTGATAGTGGGGGTTGTGATTAATTATACTATATGCACTGCATCACTTTGAACTGTAAAAAGAAATTGTGCGTCTTGAAGCCAGGTGTCATGAATAACCTGTTGGTACAGATTACTTTTCGAGAAAATGTTTTTCCTCTTGTTTTTGCATATTCATCTTGCTGATTGAACATTCAGTGCATTGCATGCAACAGGGTCTCCTCTGACATTAATATTGAATATACAGCAGTGTTTTATGCCATTGTATCGCGTCACTGAACACTTTATCGGCCAGATTATGAAACCATTTTACAATTTGTTATCTGATACGTCTAAAGTTGATATATGTGTTTATATAAAAATGTATGTGATTTGGATTACTTGCCTAAAAAAATAGATTTTTAGTTTGTGTAGTGTATTGAACAGTTGCAAAATCTTCAGACAGCCCTCCTTTACAATTTCCCACCAAATTTGAAAAATATATAATGCACTTTAAATCGGCTCCTTTGCAAATAATATTACTTGGTGCATTTTTCTGCAAACTGGTGGTCATTTCTTAGGCAAATGATATGCTTTGCCTCTCCTGTTGCCATGCTACTTTAAATCATTTTCTCTCCACATTCCCCTCCCCCAGCTAATAGCTGAGTGGCTTAATTTTAAGTACTGCCCATGATTGCAATGTGCTACTACGATTTTCCTTGATGTGGAGGATGTAACTCGGCTGTATAGGGGACGGCATAGCGGAGAAACACACAACAATTTTCTAGTCCACCAGTCTTATGTCCTGCAGCTGCGGTAGGTCTGTTTTTTCCAAAGCAGAGTAACCCAAAACTACCGACCTTGGAGGGAAGAAAGACAAGAATCTAAAAAAGAACTGGAGGAAGGAAAGAAAGGAAGAGAGATTCAGATATCAACAGAATGAGTGAGTCAGAATGAGTGAGATATTTATACGGGAGGAGATATCAGGGGACGTGGAAATAAGGGTGGGGCAGTGCTCGCAGCAGACTATGTGGAGGTGTGCCCATGAAAAGGAGGCACTCACCTGGCTCCATGCCATGCAGCTGCCTGCTGTCACCCTCTGTGGCCTGCTACACATCTGGTCTACCCAACAGCAGAAAATAGACAATGTTCCACCAGTTGTGTTAATGATGTAGAAAAATGTAGTGCCAAAAGCAGCTGCTAAAGACTCTAAGCTTGTTCCGCCTGTAGGTTGTTTGTGCATGTCTGGTGTTTTGTGGTATACCTTTGTGCACTCTTGTCCTAAAGATATGACCAGATACACAAGTATGTCTGCTCATGTCATGTGTGTGCTAGTGATGTACTGAACCTACGCTCTCCCTCCCTCCCTCCATGCCTCCCTCCATGCCTCAATAGCCTGCAGCTTGTCCCAGATGAACCCAGTCTAGGGACTGGAGGGGAGGGAAGGCACTGCGCCTGACAATGAAGTGTTACCATCTGTACAACATCCATAAACCTACTGCACTGCACACGTTCACACAATAGATCAAGATACAGCTGCTGCTGAAGAGGGCGTGTTGGAGTGAATGAGTGTGTGTGGGTGCGTGTGTGCGCATCCTCACCGTGGCAGCAATGCCCCAGAGAACCACTGCTGGGGACATTACCATACTATTTAATGCAGTGGGGTTTGTATGGCAGTGGTGGCCCGGTCTCTGCACTGTGTTGGGAGCTGCTAGTGTAGCAGGGATGTTGTTGTCGGAGTAGCTGGCTAGACTTGGAGTGTATGATTACTCTCGCTACAGTATGGTGCAGAATGTAATCTCCCCCTGGACACGGGCTGGTTAATTGAGCTGTTCCATCAAAGACATGGATGGAAACGGGGATTTATGTGAGGAGAGGAGGACAGAGAATGGAGAGAGAGAAGAAAGGCAGTGGAGGATGGTGTAAGCAACATGGAAAAGAAAACGGAGAAAGAGAAGAAGGTGGATTTCCTTTTGAAATGCAAATCACTTTGCATCCTTTAATGCGTGTTCACTGCTATTGGTATTGAAGAGACTAGAGAGAGAGAGAGAAGGAGGGATCACGTAGGGGATTGCAAAGGGCAAGGTCACAAGGGAGGATGGGCCGTAGCAAAAGAAAGAACCATAGAAGTGAAAGGAGAAAAGATTAAAAGGAGGATTCTGATTGACGAAGATTAAAAGAGAAAAGCCCTGCAATGTATGGTCAGATAGTTGTGCTTTTTCTCTATACATTTTTATGGAATGAAAATGTCAGAGTCTGGCCTGTTTCCAAATGCCTTTAGTCCTGCAGTTGAAGTGGAGAGCTGGTGTTGTGTAGGAGGAGAGGAGAGATCTGCTCTCATTCTGTTAGGAGCAACTCCGGGGAAGAGCAGTGCTGCACTGGCCCTTCCCTCCTCAGCCACCTGTTATTGCCTCAGGGCATCTTTGCTAGGCATCCTGCTCGCCAAACACAGATATGTCAACACACACACACACACACACATACACACATTACCACCTCTGAATAGGCACAACTTCTGAAACTCGCACAAAAAAAACCTCTGCAAATAGGCTACACGCTGCAGAGATCCTGTTGCAGTGCGCCAAATTAAGGATTCTGTAATGTTTCCTCCCCGGCCTGATTACTTAAGCGTCTGCTACTGATCAAAGAGCGCACTTTCCACTTTTGGGGATTCAGCCATTAAAGCAGCGACGGGGTAAAATAAGGGTTAAGAGAGAGAGAACTATCTTTTAGACAATAACCGTTTCATCTATGGTTTCCTTTTTATCCTCCTTTGAGAATTTTAGTTGTAAAGTTACAAACTCTAAATCGGAAAAACTCAAAGGCTTGTGAGCGAACTCCCTTGACTCATCTTCCAGTGTGCGTATGCCTTTTTAAAGTCGTGCTTGTGTGTGCGCAGAGGTTGCATGTGCACCTTCAGAAAGCTGTCAAGATGGAGAGTCAGTCCCCTCCCCAACCCCCCCCTCAATGTAATGGAGAATACATTGAGGCGATTTAGGGAGCTACGGGTCAGATGGATTGACAGGCCAGCCACGGGTAAACGATTAGAGAATTGACGAGGAGGGAAGGAGGCCAGCAAAAAGGGAGACTGGAATTTGCAGAGGTGAAATGAAGCAGGCAGGGAGGAAAACCTGAAGATGGAAAGGATTGATTTAAAAGGCAGCAGGATGGTACTGAGATGGTGAAAAGGATAAAGGCTGTTATGTAAACTGAGACAAAGTGGAAGAAGACTGTCATGGCAATTTCTCTGAACCACCTTGTTCCAGCTGTCATTTAAGAGTCCTGTTCTCTGCATAGACAGCTAGAGCAAACCTTTCAATCCATTTTTCCTTTTACCGTCTCTGTCTCTGTATTCTTTCCCCTACTCTACCCGCCATGCAGCTTTTTGGTTTCACTTGTCATATCAGTATTCATGCAGTGGTGGACAGAGAAGCTCACATCAGGGTCTTAATCCAAATAATGACTGAGGCTCCTGATCGCGGTTCCCAGACACACAAAGACTCGTAAATCCAGCCCTATTATACAATTGAAGCTGTGATGGAGAAAAGGGCACAAATAGAGGCATCATGGAAATGAATTTAATTTGGGCAGAGTAAATTACCTTATTACAGCTTTCAGAAGTGATGGTATGAGAGAGTACAAATTGTAGATTTCCCATGTGTGACAAATATATTGGTGGTTAAAATTACAAAACTGGAACCCCATAGGGGATGTTACTTGAAACCAGGACAGAAATTAATTACTGCCAAACCAATAATGCAATTGGAGGCCCCAGGTATTGGAAAAATCTCAAATTGAGGAAATAAAAAAAAAATAATGCATTCTTTATTACTTTATTTTATTATTATCGAGCAGAGAAATGTCTAATATATAGCAAATATATGAATCTACACATAATGATTATGAATTAGGGGAGATGTGGATCTCCATGACTGACCTGGTCTTTGCCTCCATGATGTTGTCCTCGTCCTTTTTCTGTCTCTGACAAAATCATGTCTTTGTCTCAGCAAAATGCAGAATTCCCCTCAGTATCTGGACCACAGTGAGCTCTATCAGAAAGGCTTTATTGTCCACATCAGTGACTATAATTGGACTAAATTGACCCTTTGTCCAGTGTGTTTCCCAACTCCGTCTATGAAGTGTTCTGTTGATTTTCAAAGATGTTTCTCTGCGCATTTGTGTGCGTGTATGACTCACCACTAACAGTAACCAGTATGAGATGACCTCATGAATGAATTAACCTTACATAAAATACCAATGTTGGGTTATTCCCTTTCATTTGTGAAAGATGATGTCAAGTATCCGATGGCCGCATTGCTGAGATACAGTAAGTAAGTCTAGCGTTTAATGGCTTCTGGGTAAAATAGCTTCACTATTAGATCATGTGCTACCGTTTCTGCTTCCCAGAACGTTATTAATGCTTTAAAGTTTTGCCTCTCAATCTTTCTACCGTAAAGCTCTTAGTCATTTAATTTAATACAGAAGTTTGTAATTCTACTTTATTCTACCTTATGTAATTTACAACAAAGCGAATTTAGCATCAAGAACATTATAAATGAATAACTTTCTCTGTTGTATAAGCTGGTTTATTTGTTCAGGACAATATCTCAGACAACTTTGACCATGACACCATTCTGGCTTTGATTACATTGGACAGGCTGTTTATTAAGGGGACATGACAGCATTGGTTTACTAATTTATTGATTTGTTGCTGAGAGGCCCGCTGCATTTTTAATGAAACGTGTGGGCTTTACATCATACTGCTCCACTAAACTTTTTTTTCTGTAATTGTTTCCCCGTGACAATGTGTCTCAAAGTCCTTGGCATGACTTTCATTCTGGCTGGGAATTTTTTTCCATTCGCCAACACTTAAGCTGATGAAAAAAAGATTTATTCTGTCAATAGACTGTCAATGGAAAAGCAGTGATCGGCCACCCTTCATACGTACAGGTGCATCTTTTGCACAGGTAGTGTTTGACAGTCATCAAGTTAAGTCCAATTTATTTCTATAGCACGTTTAAAAAAACACGAGCTGACCAAAATGCTTTACAACCACAGGCAGAATAAAGCACGACTGTTTAGTGTGGAGGCTGGCAGTCTCTGTTTCACCAAAGTAGATACATTCTGGCACTCAGGCACTATCACATTCAAGTAGTTTCCATTTCTATTTGTGTTTTCTGGAAGCCTGGACTGGATTGAAACATTGAGGCTTATGCCAGAGCACATCCAGTCATTTGTAGCATCACAGAAGCACTCAAGAGTTTACTGATCAAGATGATGTTCCCTGGAATCTTGTGCCTCAGTTGTAGAATAATTAAGTCTTCAAAATTGAACTGAAAAGATGGGAAGCAATGTCTGGTACGTTGCTGCCGAGAGACAAATAGTCGGGAGAGCAGACATTCAAAAACTGTGTTCTTTGAGGCATTAGAGTTAGCGTGCTGAATTGAATGTGACATTGACTGAGTGGCACACTACACATGTGAAACACAGTGTGGTTTGATAGTGTTCTGAATCCATCTAAAGGCTTATTTATTTGGACTGTTTACGTTTATTGATTTTGTTTCACTTGCCTCTTCCCCACTCTATAGCTCACTTCATTTGAATTAACCATGAATGAAATAGATGGGGCATGAAACACAAGCATCCACGCACGCTTGAACAGACACAGTGGCCTCAAGTACTGCAGGTGACGCAAAGGAAACAGGCTGTCTGTATTTGTCTCCTCTGCGTGTCTCGATGATGTTGTGACTGTAGTTTCTAGCAGGCCCTTTATCTGCTGTGTCAGCCATGATATATTCATTAAGGTTGGATTACAGAGAGTGGGAGGGGATCAGGTTTTGAGTGGGTTGTAATCCCCATACACTGGCCTAATTTAATCTCACCTACTGTGCCATCCTATTACACACTACGCCCACCCCACACGTGCAGGCACTGGCTGATGGAGACCGGATGAGGGTCAGGCCAGGTTAAAACAGGGTAATGTCAGACAAGAGGAGGCATGGAGACAAAGAGGGAGGATTGTAAGAAAAGAGCTGCAGAGAAGGGAATTGATTATGAACAGCAGGAGAGATTTGTGTAGAAGTACAGAGAAACTGTAAATGTCAAGGAGTAAAGAAATGTCAGCGACGAAAGTGTAGACAGATGAGAGTTAGAGAGGTGTGCTCGTTGAGGTTGTTGTTTATGTGTAAGAAGAGTTGTGTTGCTTATTTTCCCTGTAAGCAGGCAGCTTCGTCTTTCAGAACGCATATAAGGACAATTCTTAGATGTCTTATGACTTATTATATATAGAATATAAATAAATTTCCCTCTTTCTTTTGTCATTTTAGCCTGTATTGAGAGTGACAGTAGAGATTGGCAAGAAACACGGGGAGAGAGGGGGAAAACGTTTTCATGACCGTAAAGATCACGTCATTTTCTCAACCCATGCACGACTGCAGAATGCCTCAGCTGCCGATGAAACGGATTATTATCGCCTCTTGCTTTCTCATTAACGCCATCATAATTATAGTTATTGCCATTGCATGTGGTGTATTTTATTTCACCTGTTTGGTTTTGTATGTATGGTATTTGTGTCATCATATTTCAGTTTGGATAACTAGTGTGCCTTCTGCTTAATATATATCGGGATGCCTCCCCATCTCATATTTATTTGGCCAAATTGCAATTATTTTGCATGTCAGGGAGACTGAACACAGTAAAGTAAGGGTTTATGTAACCTATTATGCAGTTTTCTTTACAATTTATGACCCACATGCCTCCTTATCTGCTCATAGCCAGAATAAACGAGGCTATGCTAACCTGCTACAGACTCCACGTGTTACCTGAATAGATGGATGTCTGTGAATCTGTTCTTGTTAGCCTCTTTTGAATGCAGACTTTTAAATCAGGTTGATGTTGGAGTTATTTGAGTTTGCTCCCTGAACTGATCAGGGGTAATTGGGCATGGTGCTACAGAGAGCCCCCCACAGTGCCCGAGCTGCAATAATGAGACTCTATATTTAGCTATAAAACTGTCTGTTTACATCAGCCACCATGCTCTGTTGCACAGCGGGAAGAATTAAGCAACTGTATTTTTGTGGCCAAACTTGCAGGGCACACTTTATGTGTCGCAATTTTTGTGAATCATTTGTTGAAATCTGTGCTGAAGGGAGGACCCACTGATGTAGCAGAAAGAGATAAGGAGACACGGGGTGAGGCTTCTCGTTAATACGAGGAAAAGATAAAAGGCACAATCCCCAAGAGAATACACAGGAGCAACAAGAAGGAAAAATAGATTTATTCAAAGGGGCAGATGTCACATCGGGGGAAGGAGGGAGATGAAAAGAGAGAGAGAGAGAGAGAAGACGAAGAGCAGAAAACAAACCACGTGGAGATAGCAACAGGAGAGAATAGACAGAGGGCCCGGACATTGTTAACGAGCTTAACGAGGTAATTATACACATAAGAAAAGACCCCACCCTCCAGGCCTTACACGGTAGGGTGGGGCAGGGGACGCAGGAGAGAAGGTGGAATACTGGGAGAGAAAGAAAGGAAGTTTATTATCAGAAACCTTTCAATAATGTTGTAGTTATAGTGTACACTGTTATAGTCTGATTCTGCTCAGGGCGACAAGCAGGAAGTGTGAGAGTGTGGAGGTTCAGATGGGAGGACAATGTGAGAAGATAAAGAGAAGAAGATACAGGGAGCAGAGGGAGATGGGAGGGTGAAGGATAGAGATCCTGTAGCGATTAAAATGTCAGCGCGTGCAGGGGCAGATGCACACCTGCCAAGTGCGCGCGCACACACACACACACACACACACACACACACACACACACACACACAC
>NW_022280035.1:11336768-11387313 GCF_004355925.1 Anarrhichthys ocellatus | reverse complement strand
CACACACACACACACACACACACACACACACACACACACACACACACGTAGCTCACCAGCATCTTCTCAGGCTGTGTACAGAGTGACTCTGTGACGCTTATTAAATAAGGAGCACAACCCCAAACACACATAGAGCTGCCTACAGACTGAACTGACAGGATGAAATCAGCACGTGTTCAGCTGGGATGACTTAATTCTCAATGTGTACCATTTATCATCCATCTTTAAACGTCTTTGTAACTTATTCTCTCTTTCTCCTTCCTACACTCCTTCATTCTCACCATCCCTTCAGTCTTTCCATTCCCCCTTCCGTCTCTCCTCCATCTAGTACTCCAGAAAGTCTGTGTTTTATTCATGACTGTGTAGTGAACAATGCTTTGACCAGCACTTGGTTCAGAGGGGGAACAAACAATTCAACAGTAAACGTTAATGACAGGGCTGTTATAGCCGTGCGGCCGCCAGACATACTGTTCTTTGTTTTTTGGCCCCTCAGCCTGTCTGCGGTGCCCGTCCGCCTCCACAAGTGACAGACAAGCTGGTTTCTCCTTTCAGTTTGAATAAAAGAAAAAGACTCTGAGGTGTTTGAGAAAGGTTGTGTTTGTAGGCTAGTGCTCGCTGGCAGGAGTTGCTGACATGCTGTGCGGGTGTCCTATAAAGGAACCAGCACGATCAGCAGGTTTTAAGCCATGCTATCATGGGATGGAGATGATTTAGATATATGCCACCATAGCAGGGCAAGGTGAGTTTATTTATATAGCACATTTCTGCAACAAGGCAATTCAAAGTGCTTTACGTAAAAAACATCAAAAGATAAAGTGCAAAAGAAACCCATTATATGTGGACATTTAAATACAAGTAAAAGCAGTCATTAAAAATCCAATATAGAAAATAAAAACAAGCTAAAATAGAACAAGACAGGTATAAAAGGCAAGAATAAAAGTTACAGTACCGCATAGGAAGTTATTTAATAAAGGCAGCGGAAAACAGAAAAGTCTTCCCCTTTGATTTAAAAGAACAGAGAGGTGCAGCCGACCTTTAGTTTTCTGGGAGTTTGTTCCAAATATATGGTGCATTAAAACTGAACACTGCTTCTCCGTGTTTAGTTCTGACTCTAGGAACAGACTGCCTGTCCCAGAAGAACTGAGATGTCTGGAGGGTTCCTGAGCTTGTAGATTGAAAATGTATTTTGGCCCTAAAACATTCAGTGCTTATATTTTGAAATCAATTCTTTGACCGACAGGAAGCCAGTGTAAAGACCTCAGAAAGCAGGGGATTGAGTGTAGATCTGATCTATTATGTTTTTCCTCTGTGAAGCACTTTAAACAGTTTTTACGTATGAAAGCATGCTCTATAAATAACATTATTATTATTATTATATATGTTTGACTGCAGGAGTATACACTAGAGTATCAACAGCTGGCCGTGAGCATCTTTGTTTTGTGTGTCTACAGTAGAGATGTGGATTGTCAGACCTTGTTGGCCTAACTCTATGAAAAGCTCATCAACCGGTTGTTTAGCCGCAGGGAAAGGTCGCCACAGCTTCCTCTGCATCTCTGTGGCCGCTCTCTCAGTTTCTATCTGTTCTTCTTCTGCCTCCCTCTCTCGCTGGAATTGGGGCCGAACCCTTTCTGTCATCTCTCATAACTGAAGCAAAACGGGAGGCAAAGCGAGATGAGAGAGAGCGGTGGAGTTGTGGCCACAGCGGGGGGCTTCAGTGTACGGGGCAGTACCCCAGGAGGAAGAGGAGGGGGGAAGAAAAGATGATGCAGGAGGAGGGGAGCGAGGAAGAAGAAGCGCAGTGAAGCTCTGCAAAACAACATAAATAGAGAGGCGATGATTATTTTTTTGCTTATTCACTCTGTCTGCCTCCTTGAAAATATAAAGACAGATATACTTGTCACTCTTTTTAACATTCTGACGGGCGATCTCACACACACACACACACGCACACACACGCACACACGCACACACACGCTAGTTGTGGTTGTCTGTTTACTCTCTTTCATATTTCGCCTTGCTGAAAATTGCGGCGCATTCTGGAAAATGTCACGTCCTTGATCTCTTTACCACTACACACTGGTGTGTGGAGACGGGGGGGGGGGATTTGCAGTGACAGGGGTCTGCAGCAGAGACGGGGCTGTGCGCCTCAGATAACACTGCAGCCTTTGACGGAGCTTGGCCCTCCTCTGTTGGAGAGCACAAGCCGCCCCGCCTCAAATAGATCTCCGCTGCGGACTCCATTGGTAATGATTGGATTTAGTTACAGAGCAGAAATGGTTTGCTGATGATGATGATAACAGATGCGATGGGAGTTAGTCTGCCACTTAGAGTCGAGGGACTGTATCGATGCTGTGCCAGCCTGCAAATTTCCCCTAAGACTGGACGGTCTCTCTCAGGCTTGATACAAGTTGATGGCAGCGGTTGATAGAATGCTACCTGTAATTGCATTGTGTATGATGTTGGCTAGGAGGTTTTAATGAAGATGTAGTGCAGCGCGGATGGACGACAATGTTCCATAAGCTTCTTTCTATAGGGAAGGAGACGAAGACTGGGAGGGAGGGAGGGAGGGTGGGAGGGAGGGTGGGGTGGGGTAAAAGAGTTCAGGGAGAGAAAAAGTGAGTTCTATACTGAGGAGTGAGAGGCAATCGGCAGGGAGCAGCGAATAGAGAACAGAAGTGAAAGAGATAGAAGAGCGCAAATAACAGACAGACTTTCAGCAAAGACGACAGTCAGGAAGGAGGAACTCTTTCAAGTGTGGGGAGCATAGACATAACAGGGGAACTGGAGAAAGCCAGTGATGGGGGAAGAGCAGGAGATGGAGACGCAGGAGACAGGAGATGAAGGTAGAGAGTATAAAGTAGAGAGGCAGAGAGAGAGAGAGAGAGAGAGAGAGAAGGGAGGTGGTGGGGTGGGGTGAGAAGGATGAACATGTAGGAGGGGGAGGGGAGAGAAATAATTTCTGCGTGTGGCTGAGCTGGAGTCAGGAGGTTGTCATGGTGATAGCGGGGTGAGGAAAGGAAAGGGAGGCAGGGGTATTGACACCTAGCCCTAAACACACACACACACACACACACACACACACACACACACACACACACACACACACACACAGGCGTGTTTTCATGACTTTGGGGACCATACATTGACACTTGCCCTAACCATAACCATACCAGCCTAATCCTAACCCTTACACTAACCGTAACCTAAACCTTACTTGAACCCGAAACCAAATCTTCACTCTAAAATGTAATGATTTACGTTATAAGGACGTGCATTTTGTCCTCATAAGGAAGGCAAGTCCCCATAAATGTGACTGTGTAGACAGATTTATGTGCCCACAAGACGAGTAAAATACGCCCAAGGACATATTCTACAACAAACAAAATGAGTCATGCACAACAATACTGACCTGTCACATCCTAAGCAAACACACACACACACACACACACTTTCTCACACAAACCGACAAGCGCACACACAGGTGGTGCATACAAATAAGCTGAAACCATGTATGAAGCCCTGTAGCCTTATCACCATGCAAACTCTGTTCCCCTTGTCTCTCTGCTGGCTTTATCCTCACACGGTCTGATTTGAATCGCAGGCAAATCCTCGTAAACTGACTCGTCTTGCCAGACAATTACCTAAACCAACCTTCAGGCTGCTGCTGTGTGCATGTGTGTGTGTTTGCAGGTTTGAGCGACGGTGTGTGTGAGTCTTCACATATCTGAGCTTTGCGTTTTTCCTCGTGTGTGTTGATGACACTGAGAGATGAGAGAGGCAGAAACAAGCTGATGTAGAGACAATAAGCAGCTCCAGTGGGGCATTGTTTTTTTTAAGCCAGTGCACACACTTATATAATAATAATTTGTATTTGTATACTACTTTTTTTTTGTGCTCAACAAAACTGCAGTAAAAAAACACATCTCCACACTGCAGTTACTGCTGAAAACAATGTAAAACATATCACCTCCTTACACCAGAGGATCGCTGTTTAGAACAGCAGATGTTTAGATGAACTGAATAAAGGTTCATTACTCTGGCCTATAGTAGTAGAGAGCATGTTTACAGAGAACAGCAATTCACTAAGATCACTTGAATCATGTGAACTTTCCCAACATTAGAAGTTCTGCAAGTCTGACTGCAAATATTTTGAATTAGCACTGACACGATTGACACTTGTCACTGCAGTCTGGCGAGAGGCTGTGATGCATGAATTAAATACAGCAAAGTGCAAACACAGCAAGAAGAAAAAACAAAAACAAATCAATCAATAAAATGTCTCACTCAGAACGTTAGCCCTTATATAAAATGTGGTTTTAGTTGTGTTCTAACAGTAGGCAGAGTGCTTGAAGGTGGAGTTAGGATAGATAAATTCTCCACAGTCTATGAAACTGTTATCATTTTTAATACATTCGTCTGGATTTGGGAGACTAGACAGTTTGAAGAGAGCTGGAATATATCTGTTATTCCTCTTCGCTCCTCTTGTTCCTTCTCATCCATAAACATCCCCATCCTCTCTTTCCTCTCTGATTCCACTCGAAAGACGTTTACTATCCGTTTAGGGGCGTTGCATCTCCTTCCTCGTCCCCAGAAGATCTTGCATTTGATTAGACGAGCACTTAAGGGGAAGTGCTGCTTGTGCAACTTTTAACAAAGTTAATGGGATTGCAAAAAAGCCATTGTTTGAACTGGTTAATCATTTTTAAAATGCAAATCACCTGGTACTGTGAGCCTTTACCTCCACCTCTACTGTAGTCAATTAACTTGTGACGTTTGATTGGTATGCTAGTGCTATTTCAGCAGCTGTTTGCTTTTGCCGTAAAGAATTTGCAAATGTTTGTATCTCTTAGTTGCTTTGATTGACAAAGCATCTGTGGCAGTGCTGATGTGTGTTGGTACAGTCTGTGCATGGGTGTATGTATGTCTGATGTATGTTTTTATTCACAGACGTTCTGTAATGTCACGTGTGACTTCTTCATGCCGCCACAAGTCCAGCCTCAGGCTTGAAAAAAAAAAAAAGAAAAGATAAATCAGCCACTTTCCCACAGTCGTTGAGCCACCGGAGCTCTTCCATGCAAATGTGTTAGCAAAGCACTGTGGGTGACCTTGCCCTGCCAGCAGCTCATTTCCCTGAAGTGGTCGAAAAGACAGGATTACATCCAACCTAAGGAGACCTTGACAAATGTTTCTGGCAATGTCTAAATCTTAGCAATGAGCTGTCTGCAGGGAAGCTATAGGGCAAAAAAAACATTGTGAAAACCTGTGGTTAATTAAGAACCTGACACAAATGTATTTCTTCAAAACAAAACCATGTCACAAAATTGCGTTAGGTAAATTAGTTTTGTTTCTTCAGTCAGAGTGTGTTTTTTCTCAGAAGAACGAGTATCTCAAATGTCTAACCTGTTGTGATGGAGGTCGTAGGTCACGTATACACACTCCGCCCCTCTCCTCGGGGTGTGGCGTGCCGATTGTCCCTGCGGAGGCGGCCACGTGTCCTTGCATGTCACACTAGTCGCTGTCAGCCAAGTCCTTCAGCGCTATACGGGCCACTTATCACCTGACCCGAGGGACCACTCCCTCCTCCTCTCTGTCTGCTGAATAACTGACTGCACAGCCCCTCCTCAGACATCACTACCTACAACAGCCAACACCAACCTGCCCCCACCTGCACACTTGATGCAACCCAGACACACACACAAGGGCACACATATGCTCCCATTCACACCAGAGGCTCATCAGATAACCTTAGCGCCACAGCCATCTCTTTGAGGCTCATAGCTTTCTCTTCGGCTGCTTTATACTGTATTTAAGCATGGCTGACTTGAATAACAATGTGACCTGTATGGAAAAATAAAGTAATGTGTTGTGCTCTTTCATGTATTCCATGGTTATTCAAGAATGTGCTTCAGTGGCTCATTTCCCTTTGGTGCTGTACACTGTTTGTGTTGTTCCAGCTGGTTTGTCATCTCCAACAGTGTTAAGCTGCTGCATCTGGTTTCTGGGCTAACACTGATAGATACTATACTGATGTCAGCTTCTTTTTTTTACCGGCCCTGCCTGCCTCCAGTTTGATCCCCAAAGGCTTTACAAGCACACACACATTAAAATTGCCTTTCGCATGTCTGATCTCCCTCTAAGGGATAAATGGCTGCATACAAACACGTTTACTGAAGGATCTCCACTGAGCTTCCCTTTACACAAACGGCGTATGTCGTCACAAAGGTATAGCAAAGAAAAAGAAAGTGGCAGTGAAGGTCAAAATGCACGTCAAATAAGAAAGCACACAAGCCAGACTGTTGGCTCCAGAGGAGCGGGAGAAAAGGGGAGAGGCTGACTGTGAGAGATAAGGAGAGGGAGAAATCAAGAGCTGTAGGACTGAGCAGGAGACATAAAAGGAAGCAGGGAGGGGAACGAGGGAAGGTCACTCCTAATAGCTCGTCCACGTAATTTCATGATGTCATAATTGCCCCTATTTACTCAAGCTAACGCCATTAACTATCTACATGCACTGAACCATTCTTCAACAAAAAAGTATATTCGTAAGCTGTATCCGTTCATGTGTTTGCATGCTCCTATACTGCAGGCAGAGTGCATAACAATTTGCCTGTTGGGATGTCCGGTGTTCATGGCGGCGCTTGTATGCATCGCATCTTACATCTTCTGCCTGACACGTAGGGTGTGTCCGTAATTACTGCGCTTTGTGCTGCAGGCACAGAATCTGACTGATGCTGCTGCTAATGAAGCAAATGACGCCCTCAGGCAGCAGCGCAGCAGTGTAGGATGTGTGTGCGTGTGAATGTATGTATGTGAGCGTATAAATACGTATGTTTCTCATTTAGTGTACAGAAACAATTTGATTTGTTTCTTTGTTCTTGTCTCTGTTTATTTTTCCAATGAGACCGAACAGTCTGTTTTCTTTCCATGTTCATTGAGATTGCAGGTGAATTGAAAGGAAATAAAAAAAAGAGTTATATTGCAGCACGGCCAACATGTGTACATTTAAAGTTTTCATACAAAAGATTACAGTCATGATTTTATCCACGGAAACAGACAAATCTACCATTTTTCCTTTTTGTTTATTGATAGCATACAATTTCCTGTGACTATATGACTGACAGGCAAGCCATAAGCAAATTACCTTATCATCTGTGGACTTAAGTGAGCAGCAGCTAACATGCTAGAAGCAGCGAGAGCTTTAGGCGGCACTCCATCTGCAAGATCGGTTCCATTAGCCGACAAGAGAGATTATCTGACCTGCTGACATACAGGCTGATCTTTACTGATACACACTGCAACACACATAGACTCATGTACACACAAACACACACACATGCAGGGAATACGATACACTATTACATTAGGGGTAACACCCCTGTTTTTGATCATTGCAGAGCTCTTACTGGTCAGTGATCCCATAACCAGATCTCTCCCTTCCCACATCTGTCACTTCCACTTTTTTTCCTTTTTGTTCTTTCCATCCTACTGCTTTCTCTCTTTGTTTTCAAATCCTATGAATTTTTTAGACATTTTGTCGTTGACTTTGTTGTCAATCCCCCCTTTGATCTCCCGCTGGTGTTGCCCTTCTTTCTCTTTGTCAGTTTTCCTTCCTCCGTCCCTCCGTCCACCTTTCCTCTCTTTCTCCAGCCCTCACGGATATCTTAATGAGTTCACTCCCTTCTCGTTCAATTATTCACCACTTCTTTTATTCCCACTGTGTCTTGAGGGGAAAAATATCAATAAATAAATCACGCCAGAGGTAGCTTCTTTTTGTAGTCTTGGCAATAGGAGGGATGATTGTGTGCGTGTTTTTGGTGTACAAAGGAGAGGGACAGTGGAGATTTTTAAAAGACTGGAAATCTTGTAGTTTTGTATTTTAACTTTCAGCTGGATGAGTTTGGAAATGATTTTACTTTATAAATCTTTGAGTAACTTAAACACTTTCTGCCAAGTCAAGATGTTGTGTGTGTCCACTGTTTAAATATGTTCACATGGTATATATATGAAGACATCCAGTATTTCTACTTACACCTGTGTGTGTGTGTGTGTGTGTGTGTGTGTGTGTGTGTGTGTGTGTGTGTGTGTGTGTGTGTGTGTGTGTGTGTGTGTGTGTGAGTGAGTGAGAGAGTGAGGAAGGGCCTGTCAGTGTGCAGCAGCAAGTGACTGAGTGTGTGTACGTGCGTGTGCATATGTAAGTGATACCGCAAACCCATTGGTGTCCATGTGTGTGAATAACTGAATTTGTATGTACAAGGGGGGATGCTGTGTGGAGACCCTGTTGTCATGGCAACCAGGATAGAGAAAGAGTGGGCGGTTGCCCTCACGGCTCCTCTGACAACCTTTATTTTCTCCAGCTTTGTGTCACTCCAATATTAACCCCTAACCCTTGACAGAACGACGGGGGGTGCGGTGGGGTCTTCGAAAAGAGGTGCAGGCGTTTGGAAAATGAGGAAAATATGGCGTCCGGCGTGCATTCTATCGCAGCGTTTGACTCTAGTGGGAGTAGCTAAGCATCTATCGGCCAAGCTTATGCTAATCGTGGTATTGATAAATGTGCTGTCTTTGCACCCTGATTCCAGATAAGATGTAGCTCAGCAGCTTTTTCTGCTGGTAAATTTCCATTTGGAGTTGACCATGGATCATTGGTCTTGAAACACACTTTAGTTGGCCTTTTAAAAAAAGAGTACCGCTATGAGGAAGATATTGGTTTCCCACTGTGCTGTAAGGCCCCTTTTCCATTTCAGTTGCAAATATTGAATTGATCAGCCACATTGCCTATTGTCTAAGCCAGAGTGAAAGGTGTTGAATACAGTAAGAAGAGATGGAGAGTAGAGGAAGAGGAACAACGAAAAGTGATCGGAGGGGAATTGAAGAAAGCTTTTAGTGTCAGCTACCGAGGGGGCTGAGAGAAGAGAAGAAGAAGACTGATAAAAAGGTGACAGGAAAATGGGCACTCATCCGCTCGGACGGTTCCTATTATAGGGTTCGGCTCCTAAGTAGAAAACGTGAGAAAGGCTCGTAAGAAATACAATCTTCACTGCGGTGAACGATGAAAGATACGTCTGTGTTACAAAGTGAATTGTGGAGCAGAGCAGAAACAGGTAGCCAGTATTATCACACATGATTTGTGGTATTTTTCTGCTGTAGCGACAAAGTGGGTCTGAGACTTGTCTCACTGCAACAGGCTCATGCATTAAGTATGACCCTGCCAGAGAGAGGAGGAGGGGGGGAGGGAGTGAAGGAGAGAATCAGACGGCCTCCAAAGACACCAGGTATACATGGACAGCATCACTAAGGGACCGAACCAAATGTATGGTGGGGGGTACAAATGAATTATGAATTTTGGTGAATTTAGGGCAAATTGTGCCGACAGGAAGGGGATTTCTATGAATAATTCACTCAGTTGGGGGCCTGATCATCATCCCCCCAGCAGCATCACCTTGTTTCTCAGACGCCCCTCATCACTTTTACCATCCATTGACCCTTATAATCTCTCACTGCCTTTCTCGTGTAATGCCTCATCAGTCCATTTCTCCCAGTGAGTGCTTCCTTTTGTTTATGTCTAAATCACCCCATGTCCCGCCTGTCCCTCCGTCCATCTCTTTTCATGCTGATGTTTCTTCAGACAGACGAACCCTAGGGGAAGAGTAGGGGCTAAAGGGGGGCATGTTTTCATTTATTTTTCTCCCCCCCTTCTTCCGTCCCGCTTCCTTTCCCCCTACACATCTTCACAGCTGGAGGTGGTTAATATTTAAAAGCAAGGCATGACAGGACACAAGACCTGCACACGTTTGAACATGCACACACACACACACACACACACACACACACACGTACACACACAAATCCAGTAGAGCAGCACATCTGATCAAAGCACAGAGAAGCTTTCAGACTAGATATTTGCATGACTCACAGTGTTGAGAGAAAATAAACAACATAGCTCCTCACATGAATACGTGAGGATATGAAGCAAACAGTAAAGATCTCTCATGTATATGTGGGTGGCACGATGGGGATTAGAATATGTGTGAATCTCAAAACATGATTTGACTCTTGAGGTTTGATCTTGTGTGTGTTGCCCCCCCCCCCCCGCTTCTTCTTAAGAGAGCCTATTCAGCATTCAAAGTCCTTGGCAACACCCAACATATCTACTTAATGCTAATTACTACATTTTGCAGAGGAGGGAAGGGTGCAATTTTCTATCTAATGGATGACAAGGGGGGTACTCACCACAATGGCGTACAGCAATTACATTATACTAATGATAGCAACACTAACAGCATAATACAAAATGTTTGCGTTATTTGTGTTTTTGTAAGCAAAACGCCTCAAAGCAGGAATTCATGAATAATAGAAGGAGTTGCAAAATTGACTGGTCGATTTGGCTTCTTTGATACATGGCCTGTTGGCGGTTAATTTTCTGCAGTCAGGCTTTCTTGTGGAAAAAACGAAACGGCCACGCCCTGAAATCTCAACACAGCGCTGTTCACTCTACAATCTCCCTGTGATTGAACGACTTCTGATGGCACCCGTTGACATCCTAGCGGTGATAATGTTTTTTAAAAGCACTCAGGAACAGTGTGGCGGGTCATCTCAGCCCAGCTGCAAGCATCCATCCCAGGCGTGACCTTTCACCCTGTCCAATGAAGCAGGTAACAGGGCTTGGATTGGATCGTTGACAGCTGCACAGTGGACACCCTGAAGAAGTGAAATCGGGCATCTGCTTCGATGTCAGTGACTCTCACCCCTGTGATAATGGAGCTCCATGCCGTGCACACAGCAAGTGTATCAGTGTGTGTGTGTGTGTCAGGCCACATCAGTGTGTGCTATCAGCATGTTTGGGTGGCTGGGTTAGCCTCATTACATGGCAACCTTCCATCCCACTTCTCTCTTTCTGTCTGTCTCAGCCCCTCACTCACTCACAGTCCCTCCTTTACACTCCCCTCCCAACCCATTATAGTGTTCCCCTTTACTGCTCCTACTCAACATGACTGGAATATTCTTTGGCAAGGCCTACCTCCTGACTGGAGCCACTGGACCGTGCCCTTTTATCAGTCTGATCTCTTCTGTCAGACCACTCGAGGTGTGTGTCTGTCTGCCTTCCTTTCTGTCGGTCTATTGCAACCTTCTTTGTTTTTCTGTTACTCCACATGAGTGCGTACCCGAGTGTGTATGTTAGTGCACGCGCACACTCCCTTAGTGAATTGGGATTGGCGGTATGACAAGCGGCGGCGTGCCACATCGTTAATCAGCATCCTGCTTTGCTTCACTCAGCTCTCCCTCACCGTTACTTTGGAGGGGGCACTGATAGGCAAGCTCCAACCTTAGATCACATTAACACAAGTAATACCCTGACTAGCCCCGCTTCATTCATCTGCCTCTAATGGCATTTTGGAGAAGCTGGTTTAAGACTGGATCACTGTAATTGGCCCCCTGTCTCCAGAGAACCACAACCACTAAAGCGGTTGATAAAAGGACAGGAGAAGAAGAGGAACAAGGAGAAAGTGAACAAATGATTCACATTGATTGGAAGAGCTTGCACATGTGTGTGTGTATGTGTGCAGTTGGATGGATAGGATTAGCATCACAGCTGTCACCCTTTGCCGTCCCTCCTCCTCTTCTTCTATATTCCTCCACTCCTCCCATCACCTCTCGCCCTCCCTCCTCCACTCTGCCTCTCTCATCCCTCACCTCCACCTCTCCCTCTCCTGTGCTCTCCTCTTCAAACCCACTTTTCCTTTTCTATCTTCCCCTTAAGTCCTCCACCCACTTCACCCTTCCTTCTTCTCCCTCTTTATGTGCCTGTTGTGGCATTCTTCTGACAAAGCAAGCAACTCAGCGTAATGGCTCATTTAATCCTAATGCGGTCGGTTTAAACTGCCTTATTAAAGACTTAGCTCTTGTTTGGTCTTTAATTTCATCTAATTTGGCTCTGCTGATGTACACAAATCCCGTGTTCCTGTTGCTCTTTTCAAGATATTGTTCAAGATATTTTACACTGAGTGACATAGAAATTTCCCTCGCAATTAACTGGCCAGCCATTACCCACTAGATAACAGAAAATGAATGATGATTACATCTCTCCATCCTCCTCTCACCCCACCACTCTTCTCCATCATCTTCAGCTTCATCTCCTCTCTTCTCTGACCTCCCCCGCACTCTCCAAGGTCACCCATCACTCCGTTGTGGCACTGCCAGCAAACAGCGGAGAGCAGAGCCAGAACTCTTTCAATCAGGCTGCCATTACTGCAGAGCTGCCAAATAAGCTTCCTTTCTCTATTGTCCCCATTTTCTTTTGTCTCACATGTACGTCTTAATCATGGTGTGCTATAACAGTTCTTTGTGTGTGATACTGAGTGGTGTAAACAGTCAGCGGGCTGCGCCACGTGGTGTCGCGGGGGAGGACAGCCTGCATGTTGTGGCGAGGACCAGATCCAAGGGTACAGATGGAGAACGGATAGACTCCTAGCAGGGGTGGCTTGCCTCACTCGCCATGACTGATAGCATCTTTATCGCACACTTATCACAGCACTATCACCCAAGTGCACTGCGGACTGTTCAGTTCGTGCAACGCAGCCCGGACCAGTCAACCTAATTGTTTGACTGTCTTGCGTGTTATCTGATTTGACACTTCATCAATCTGCATTTGTCTGCGAAAAGCCATCTGTGTGCTGAGAGGCTCTGTACAGCTTCTTGTTGCAGTATTCTGTCCATCTGCCCAGCTGACTGGCCCCTTACATATGGGCCACTGGTCATGTAATTAAACAAATGGAGATTTCTGTTTGCAGGAACAGGTTCAGAGAGAGGCATTGTTGGTGCTTTTTGTTAGGATGTGTGTTGTTGCCCCTTGATTGGTGTGTTAACTCCATGTCGTGGCCCGTGTTCAGGTCTGACCACATGCCGCAGGGTAATTTTTCTCCCATTCTGACACATGGCCCCTCTCTGCCCCTCCCTTTCGCTTCTCCACTCCTCTCCTCCCCCCTCTCTTTCATGTTACAGAGAGGAGACCAGCAGGAGGGCGTGGACCTGACTTATAGAGACAGCAAAAAAAAAAAGGAGTGAGGGGGGCAAAAGAGAGAAGACAAGAGGGACATACGAGGCAACGCTGAGGCCTCCTGGAAAAGGAACAAAGCCTCACACTTGCTCTGCACAAGTGTGTGTGTGTGTGAGGTTGACCTCCGTTTGCGTTTTACTGTACTGTGTGTGAGCAGGTGGGACTTGGATGGGACAGTGAGCAATGCCTCACACGCAGCGACAGCAGGTTGGCAGTAGGGGGCGATGCTCCTCTCCCCTCCTCCCATTCCTCCTCCTCCTCTCCCTCGCTGCCCAGCCCAGCCAAGCAGCCATACACATACCCTCCAACTGTGAGTACAGATTCATATCGTACCATTCATGACATTAGCTGAATGCTTCCATGAGGTTCAAAGATCTATTTGTTGTGCTAATTACATTGTTGATTCATCAAAGCACGCTAATAATGATCTTTCATCATAATTAATTTGTGCAAATGAGCAGAATTAACATTTCTCTTTCAGTAACCTTGATATGCAGCGTTGGATTGCTCTATTACGCTCCAAATACTACACTGTCTGAGGTTTCTTTGGTTAGCGCTCATCTGTGCCTGTGGTGTGTCTAATTACTTTGTAATTGATCCCCTCACACAGCATTGATTAGTCCCACTATTGATCTGGTTTTTCTTGGTGCAAACCAGAATCTGATTGGGGAGTAATTTAATCAACAATTGAGTTATACAACAAAAATTCTGCAAGGTTTTCCCTCACTCGCTCTTATTTCTAGCTCGTCCTCAATGCAATATGTGGGCATTAGAAATACAGCTGAGCTTGTGGCCCTGCAGGGAAATTGATCTTCATCTTCTCTGCTGCGCCGGCCTGCCCACAGAGCTCCAATAGAGCTAGAGAGAGAGAGAGAGAGAGAATATTGTTTCCACTGCTGCTTCTGTTGCTCACTCTTTATCTACTTCCAGTGAGTCACAGTCCTTCACCACCCACACAGACTTCAAAAGCGTGTGTACAAACAAGCGTTTGCACACGCCTGGACACACATGCATGACCTGTAAATGTTGATGAAATGCATTAAATCTCCCAGTCTAATTTCCAAAGGGGGAATCGGTGACACAGAAGTGAGAGGGCTGAGGAGGATGATGATGAGGAAGAAGGAGCAGGTCAAATATGTAAAAGGTCAAGGTGTCCCCTGCCTTTAAATTAGCAAGGCTCTTCCATGTCAATGAGAGTCACTTGGGCAGTGATCTGGATCAATAAAGGAGACGTGCGTTAGAATCTGTGTCAAGGAGGCCGAGGTTAAAGCGACGCTCAGTTACATGAGACATTACGCTGCTTTATCTACCATGTATCATAAATGTTGTTCAATTATCAGTGATCAACTTCACTCTGTCTATCTGTCTGTCTCTCTGTTTGTCTGCGTGTTTGTCGCTGTCTGTCCGTATTAAGTATCTCTTTCTGATTACTGTGACTAAAATATTTTTCCCTCATTTGTTCTCTGGCCACCACTGGGGCTTTACAGACCATATAAGTGATCGTAAGTGCTTTTAACTTTATTGAATTCTATCTGTCTTAATGCAGGTGCTGGCAAAGTTTATTGTAAACACTTTCATTATGCCAGAGAGGTTTTTTTCCATCCAGCACACATTGAAAGTCTTTCAGCACTGTGCTGCACATTAATGAATCAGGCATTAGTGTGCATTTGCAGTGTTATGCTTGCGTGTGTCCGTGTTTATGTATCTGTCTCTGTATCGTGCACGTGTGTTTGTACGTGAGGATGTATGTGCGTTTGTGTGTTGTATGGTGAACATGCGCCTGTTTCTGTGTGCCTTTTTTTGTATGTGGGTGCGTGTTCAGTATCGGTGAGATCCCTGTAGGAGCAGGGAGGAGGAAGTGTGAGGAGCTGCTGTCTGTAAGGAGACAGCAGGGCTGTCAGATCAAAGACACGGAGAAATAAAGAGGAGTTAAAGCACTAAGCACCGGCTCCTCTCCTCCTCCTCTGCCAATAATGGAGCTGCGCCCGCAGCCCAAACTTCAATTTGATCAGCTGAGGAAATGGGCTTATTGCCTCTGTCAGTGGGAATTCTTTCATTAAATTCCCTCACTCTCCCTATCCGTCTCTTCCTGAACCTCTGTGAGTCTACCCCTTGTTTGTTTGTGTTTCTCCCTCCTCTCGGTCTCCATTTGCTCTGCTTCTCTGTTGCTCTGCATGGGCCTTCTCTTTGCTGTACTTCCATCCGTCTCCCCTGTCTGCTTAACTCTCCATCTCCATCTCCATCTTCTCCTCATCTACCGCAGCCCCCTTCCCTCCTTGTCCTCTTTACCCATTTACCTAGATAATATAAATTCATCTCGGGCTCTGTCTCTTTCCCTTAAGAGTCAAATTTTGTTAAAACTCCACTAACTACTATCAAGCTGTGACCTCTATTCCACTGCAAACAGCCTAAAGTCACTGAGCTATCTGGAGAAAAAGATTTACATTTTTGTCAATAGGTATTGAAAAACAGAACATAAAAATACAACATGGGCCATAAAGCATGTGGAAAAATCAAACATGCTGGTTCAATACAGTATTCACAGCAAATCCTAGCTTGTTGGTTTTGATGAGTTTCTTATCGAGGCATTGCTTTATGGCTGTTTTGGTGGCCATTTCCTTTTTCCCCTTCAAAATCCCTTCTTCATTTCCCCGCAGACTCTTTCCCTCCCTCTGCCTATATCTCTCAGTCTCACAGGGAGCACTGGGCCAAATATCTCTTTTACATGAACTCTCCCTCTTACATTATGCTATATCAATTTCCTCTCATCTCAACGCATTTTCTCTGCCTACTCTCTTACTCTCACTCGTTTCCTCGGCCTACATTTCATCTCTTTCTCTGGGGAGTCTTTTTAAGTGATATTGACTGAATATACTTATCGGCAGCTGTTAAAGCTAAGAAAATGAGTGGTATCTCTGGTTATTCTGTGCTGTTTGCTAAGCCATTAACAACAGCCATAAAAAGTGTGTTTCAATGGGATGATATATATGTGCTGGAGTTATTACAGCAGCATGCAGAATGAAAGCAGGTCATGTGAAGACTGCAGCGCTATTCTGACTGTGTGCATGTGTCGCTATCTATTCAAACCAATAGGTGTGTTGTAGCACATGCACGCCTGCTTTGTAACTGTTGTTATGACAGCCCTAACTCTGTTTCTGGTCGTTGCAGTCAAGAGGCCTCCGATGATCACCGTACAGCCGGAGTCTGTCACCGTCTTTAGTGTTGAAGACCTCGTCATGAGCTGTGAAGCCACTGGCAACCCTCTACCCATGTTAGTCAGCACACACACACACACACACACACACACACACACACACGCACACACACGCACATACACATGCACATACACACGTAGGCAAACAGTCTGAAGATCCTATATTGTTCATGGTGGTGCCTTAGCCACTAGTTATCTTTTTAGACAACTGGGAACATTGACCTTCCCTCTCCTTGTTCAGCTGACATCCACGCATTAGTATTACATGAGAGCACAGCTTCTTCCAGTCAGAGTTCTCATTTCAACAAGGGATAAATGTCATTAAGCCCTCGAGCAATCTTTTCAGAGTGTCTTAGCTGCTCTGAAGTGGAAAACTGCTTGAATTGCCAAGGAAAAGATGAATATCGCAATTACCCGGCACAAGCTTATGAGTCCCACTGGGGCATCTCCTGTAAATTTTGCATCAATTCATTTGTACCCTTGAATTCAGTGACATGGAAGGACGTTTTGTGTGCACACGTGTTCAAAAACGGCTTTTTCAAAGGCATGGAAATGATGTTTTTGGTGTTTGATATTTGAGTGAACATTCTCCCATCAGCATTACTGTTTCATTTTTTCTTCGACTCAAGTTTCCGATGGACAAAGGATGGAGAGGAGTTTGACCCAGGCAGTGACCCAGAGCTGAAGGTTTCTGAGCGCTCTGGCTTATTTGCATTCTACACACTGAGTAACAGCATGGAGAGCTTGAAGCAGTACCAAGCCAAATACGTCTGCTATGCATCCAACGAGCTGGGGACAGCCGTCTCTAGCGAGGCCCTTCTCAACACTGATGGTAAGAACATGCTGATGGCTCTTTAATCCTAAAGCAACCACTGACCAGTTACCAAGAAAGAGTCATTCAATTTTGATGTTTAATTTGAATATTCAAATCCCATCATGCTTAATGAGTATTTGCTGATTTGGTGTCATTTGGCTTTAGCCTTGAGAGACGACTCACACCATTTGAAATAATATCAAACTAGTTAAACTTCCTCTGATGTGTTTTCAAACAAATTGCATCACATTAGAGGAGTTACGGGTCTAAGGTTTAAGCACCTGTAAATGCCTTCAAGGTCCAGATTAGAAGCGACACATGGTTCTTATCAGCAATAACAGCAATTTACAAAGCTGCGAGCGGATCCAGTGTGTAAACCTTTTCCTCGCCCTGCTTTACAGAGAGCTCATTTGATAGAAGATGGAGGCTCACATCCAGAACATAACATGATAATCAGCATATACTCACGCACACACATGCAAACACACTCGTACGCACACACACATGGTCCCCTGGGCAAAAGTAAAGAGCACCTCTGTGCATCCATCCACCTGTGTGACTGGCTCTCTCCTGGGCGACCTCCTTCCATCACAGTTTCCCTGACAACGGTTTCCCCAGAAACGCTCTTGAGTTGATGTCATGTGAAGCACTCTTCGGCGGCTCCTGTGGGGTTATCAACAATGGGCAGAAGGGAGGAGGGAAGGAGACATATGAATCACAAATCACGTAATTTTACAAGGCAAAAGACAACCTGGCGCCTTCTCACACGCTTCTCCTCAGATCCTTAATGTTCCTCAAAATGGGATTTACAAATAATACTCCCTATCCACTGCATTGTGTGTTTTAAGTTGACTTTTGATATGGGTTGTCTCAGGAAATCTTGACGCCGTAAATGTGTGCAAAGCCGGTTGTGTACGTGTTTGTCAACACACATGAACAGAACTGTGTTTTTCCTCACTTGCTTCCCTTTAGTTCTCCCATCCCAGCAGAAAGAAAAGAAGGTTACTAAGAACTCTGAAGAGGGAAGCAGTATCATTCTGGAGTGTAACCGCCCGCAGAGCTCCATGGAGCCTAATATTCACTGGATGGACTGGAGTGAGTATACCTTTCCATCTCTCCTTGCATTACATCCTTCCTGTTTCCTCAATAAATCTGCTACTTAGACAATCTATCTGTCCTTTTGTGGTCCACTAGCATCATAGTGAGGTATAGATGATTGTTTATTTCTGAAACAATATTATCCTTTTTATTTTCTCAATGTACAGAATATCCTTTTATGCATTTATCTTTCCCTGGATGTTTTTTTTTAAGTCTTCCGTTTTGTAGGTTGAGCAGAGTCTATTCTTACCCCTTTTCTCCGACGTCTCTTTATTATAATTTTTCTATTTCTCTCATTGTCTCATCCTATTGTACCTCTATGCCTCCCTATTCTATTTCCTCTCCCTATTCTATCCTCTTGTTAAGCTCCTCATTCTCTCTCTCTTTATTCCCATTTCCCTGCTGCCTCTATCTGTCATCAATTTCTCTCTTATATCCTCCCTCCCTCTCTCTACAGACCTACACCATATCCAGCTAAGTGAACGGGTGGTCGTGGGGAAGGATGGCAACCTATACTTTGCCCATTTGACAACCGAGGACAGCAGGGATGACTACACCTGCAATGTCCAGTACCTGGCGACACGCACCATTCTGGCAAAGGAACCCATCACTCTGACTGTAAACCCTTGTGAGTTTTGTTCTGGATGAACTGACAGTACACTGGACTGATCTGACCTAAACTGAGTTTCAGAATTGCATCCTTAGGTTAAGACTGCTTTCATCTTAAGCAACAAAGTTTGATGGACAATTTTCACGGCAATCCATTCAATAGCTACTTAACCATTTCTCTCAAAACTGCAAATGTGAATCTTGTGGTGGCTCCAGAGGAAAAGTCCGAGGATCAACATTAAGATGTAAAGACCTTCAGCATGACTAAATATATGATCTTTGTCATTTGGGTGAACCAAACCTTTAAGATCAAGTTTACACTGTCCGTGAGACATGCATTTCTTTTGTAAAGTACATTCATTTTGAAAGTTGGCCTGTATCGATTGATATTCCGTAAAAAGCGTCTTGTTTTCTTTATATAAGAGAAGTCTGTTACAATAAAACACTGTATAGGTCTGTATATGAAATTGGCAAACACAGTATGATAAATAGTCAGCATGACAATTTGTTGAAAACCACTGAGGCCTCATACTTGAACCAAAGTCATCTCACCCCCATGTGGTGGCATGTTGTGCTGACCAAAGCAGTACCTTATCCAGTAGACCGGTCACAGAGCCGATGGGGGGTCCCATCACCTCTTCTGGTAATGAGATGCTGCTCACATTGAGATGTGGCTGCAGCATCTGTGGCCCAACCAGAGGTCAGAAAGATGAGCACATGTTTACACGAGACCTGTGTGTGTGTGTGTGCGTGTGCGTGTGTGTGTGTGTGTGTGTGTGTGTGTGTGTGTGTGTGTGTGTGTGTAGAAAATCTGTACAATGTGTTGTTAGAAAGGTAAAGTCTTCTCCACATGATTCCACACCCTGCATGTGTTTGTGTTTGTGTGTGTCATAGTCTCTACAGTGGCTGCTGTGTCAGCAGCAAGGCAATTTGAAAATGACCCATACATATGTATGAATCTTTTGCTCCGTCTTTGTGTTTCCGCCTCTCCAGCCAACTCTCTGAGCAAGAGCAAGAGGCCCCAAATGATGATACCTACTGGAAGCCACAGCACTTACCATTCCCTCAGGGGCCAGACTGTGGAGCTTGAGTGCATCGTCCAAGGACTGTGAGTGTCCGTGTGTGCACATATTTCTGCCCCATCATTCAGAAAACTTAAGCTGCACCTTTTAGTCAATCTTACGTAGGTCTCATCTGTTCCGCTCCCTTCCTTCTACCTCCCATCTCTCTCTGTTCAATGTGTTGCTTCCTCTGTTGCATCCCTCCATCCACATCCTTCTGAATTCTGCTATACCTCTTCCTCTCCTCTCTCCTCTCTCCTCCTCTTCAGTCCAACTCCCAAAGTTTCATGGGTGAGGAGAGACGGCGAGATGTCTGAATCTCGGGTCACTAAAGACATGTTCAACCGCCGCTTGCGCTTCAGTAATATCTCAGAGAGCGACGGGGGCGAGTACCAGTGTATGGCTGAGAACTCCCAAGGGAAGGCCACACACACTTACACTGTGACTGTGGAAGGTATGACACACACACACACATACACACACATACGCATCCTTAATTGCATGTGGGTGAAAGGTGGTTTGAGCATGTACTGTGATTTTACAATATAATAGGTGCTGCAATAATCCAGATTCACAGTTGATCATATTACTGTATCTTGTATTCATTAAGTCTATCCAGTTGGCATGTATACATACCGGCTTCACACTTAGCAACTGATGTCCCCTGCTATGTGATAAATTTATTTTTCACTTTTGTTCTTAGATAAAGGTTTTAAAGTATTCAAGTGATTTAGGAAAACACTTTCATAAAGTTATGGCACTTTTAGTTCCTACTATGGGTCGAACTCCTGCACGTCACATAATTCCACCTGATAGCATCTTTCACTAGATGCCAAGTATTCACATCTTTAAAGCTTGTGCGGTTGTTCTCAGGCTCTCTGTAAAATGATTGTTCACCGATCCCAAGCTAAGATACCTGGATGACGTTAAGTGAGTAATTGAGTAAAAGAAAACACAACACAACTGTCACAAACTGAATAGTACTCCCTGTGACTATAGTAAATAGACCTTGACCTGTAAAAAGTTTCCTTTTAAGCCCAACAAAACAGATTTGCGATCAGTTGCTTCATTTTGGAGACTTCGATAGCTTGTTGGGCGTGACCTATCAATCTCAACCCATCAGTCTCACTGAGAACTATCTTCTGTAATCGTTTGGTACTGTTAAATTTAAGATTGTATTGTTTTGCTTGTGCTGTGTGTAATTGATATATTCTGGCCCTTGTAGCGGCTCCCTACTGGATCAAGGAGCCACCTAGTCAGTTATATGCCCCAGGTGAGACTGTCAAGCTACACTGCCAGGCGGACGGCATCCCCACTCCTACCATCAGTTGGACCATCAACGGGATCTCCCTCTCAGGTCAGCGCATACACCCAACAATACGTACCTCAACACACAACCTCGGGCACTGTGGATGTGCTGACTGCATGTTTTTTAAACAGCAACCGACAAGGACTCCAGACGTTCTGTGACAACGAGCGGATCTCTAATACTAAAGGATGTCAACCTGGGAGACACTGCCGTCTATCAGTGCCAGGCCTCCAACAAGCATGGAAACATCATCACCAACATCAACGTCTATGTCATTGGTGAATGTTTGTTTTGAAACTTATTAAACAGAGTTGTGGGTGTAGGTCTGTGCGTGTTTCATTTCTCTTTGTGTGCATTGTTTCAGAGCTGCCTCCACAGATCATGACTGAGGATGGGATTACATACACATTTACAGAGGGCCAGAAAGCTGTACTGGAGTGTGAGACCTTTGGCTCTCCTAAACCTGAAGTCACATGGTGAGGCACATGACCACCTTATTCCATTGTGTTCTAGTGCATAGCATTGTAATATGTATTCTAGTGTGTCTAGTCTGGCAGATTTTTCTTTTAACAAATTTCACAGAGGTGATATAATTGCGTAGGTAGCTGTTCATATGCATAAATTAACAGCTAAATACTGTTACATCTGGGCTATTACTGTGAATTTTGTCAGTTTGGCAGGCACCCAACAAGGCTTTGTTCTTTTGGTAAAATAGTGTCAATTAAACTGAATTCATTAGCCCCGGCAGGAGCTGAAAAGGTTTATTTCTTACTCTGCTTGCCAGGTTTATAACGTGTGTTTGTGTGTGCACGTGTGTGTCTTTTCCAGGGAGAGCGGCAGCGCCTCCTCCCTTCTGGCAGATCCCAGAATGAAGCCGCTCACCAACGGAGTGCTTGAGATCTCTGATGTCACCCATGACGATGACGGCTCCTACACATGCTCTGTACAGAACACCAACTTGTCTATTAATGCCGAGCTGGAAGTGCTTAGTGAGTGGACACACACACACACACACACACACACACACACACACACACAAACACACTCTGTATCCTGTAGCAGCTTATGTTAGTTGCACCTCTTGCAGCTTGTCTCAGCATTGTGCGTCTGCTTGTTTTCTCCTCCAGATAGGACAGTGATCCTGTCACCTCCACAGGCTCTGAAGGTGCAGCGTGGAAACACAACAATCTTCACTTGTCTGGCCCTTGTTGACCCCAAACTCGGCTCTCCACTCATTCAGTGGAGAAAAAACTATCAAAAGATCTCCGAGTCCCACATTGACGGAAAGTAAGACCAAATTCTACGCATTAGAGAACTGACAAAAATGAGGATGACTTTAGAAATTACCGACAAAATGGTTATTGTATTTATTTAATATTTGTTTGTTGAGGTGTTTTAAGCCTAATCAGGAACAGATGATACACATTAGCTTCAGATAGATGCCCTATAAACATTACATTTATTTTCCCATATAATGTTTATCTGTATTGTTCCTGTTCCATAAACAAACAAATACATGCCTTACCATGGTGAAAAAAGTAGTAAGAAAAGAAAAAGACGGTAGTTAAAGGGGGAGTAAGATGAGGATAATTATGACATTATTTCTTCAGATACACAATGGATGGACCAGACCTGAAAATAACTAATGTTGAAGCGGATGATGAGGGCATGTACACCTGTCAGGTCATCACTAAGCACGACATGGCTGAAGCCAATGGCACCCTCACTTTATGGGGTAAGATCAATGAATATATACTGAATGATTTCCAATAATTTTCTTTTTTTCCCCCTTTTTGTTAAAGCTTGTAGTGTGTAGACAAGCAGTGAGCAGATAGTTGTAGTGATGATATTATTGTTGTCCCCTTCAGATCGTCCAGACCCTCCTGTCCTCCTCCAGATCACTGATCCTAAGCGTCGTGCAGTCACCCTCCGATGGACTCCTGGAGACGACCACAACAGCGCTGTGCTAGGTTAACAGACAAACACACACAGACACACGTATGCTCACGAGACGCATACATATATGCACACACCTGTCGTGTTCGTCCTCTGTTTTTCTTCTCTACAATGCTAAAACTGCTTATACATGGATAGTGATTTGATTTTTGTGTTTTTTGAATATTTGTAATGGTGCCATCAAGTGAGGATATGCACTGACTCAGACACACACACACACACGCGAACATAAAACTTTTCATCTTGTCTAACTCCAATACTCAGAGCAACAAACCATATCTTCATCAGCAAAATGAAAGGCTGCTCTGTTTTCATTACTTCGACAGGATTATCATTATTTGATCTGCAGCATCAGACTTTTGTAAAGCTCAAAGTGTCTTGGTATGACTTTATTGCTACTGAGTGTTGATTTTATGTTTCTATTGCTTCCTTATTGTTTACATCCTGTCTTTCTCCATCACTCCTTGACTTTCTCTCTCTGCAGAGTATGTAGTTGAGTTTGAGGACCAAGGTTTGAAAGAGAGCGGTTGGGAAGAGCTGCTGAGAGTAACAGGAAACAAGCAGCGTGTTAGCCTCCCTCTGTGGCCCTACATGTCTTACCGTTTCCGGGTCATTGCCATCAATTATGTGGGGAAGAGCAGCCCCAGCAAGCCATCTGAAATCCACAATACACCCGCTGAAGGTTAGAGCCAGTGTTTTGTAACCACAAGTTTTCAATCTCAAAGCAAACTCAGAATGACACTACAATGAACTTGTTTCCAATCACAGCTCCAGACAATAACCCCGAAGACGTTAGGAGTGAGTCCAAAGACCCAGAGACTCTATTCATCACCTGGGAGGTACATCTGTTGCCTGAATGTACTAACTATCTGAAGCAGCATCAAGCCAATTTTCTCTGCATCTGTCTGTGCATTATTGTTTGCTGTTGCTGTCACTGCAGGAAATGGACAAACGTAACTTTAATGGACCTGACTTCAAGTATCTGGTTCTGTGGAGGCGAGTTGTGGGCAGCGGACCCAGCTGGCAAAGCAACTACACAAGAACAACCCCATTCACGGTCAATGACATTGGCAACTTTTCTGCCTTCGAGATCAAAGTTCAGGCTGTCAATGAGAAAGGGGAGGGACCTGCGCCAGACCCTGTCATCGGTTACTCGGGAGAAGATGGTAAAAAATTAAAAAATACAGCTTTTCTTGTACTGGGAATATTTCTACTTCGTATTCTTTCTCACCTTTCACCCTCCTGTCTGTCGTTGTTTCTCAGTTCCATTGGAGGCTCCAATGAATGTGGGTATTATTTTAATTAACAGCACTACCATCAGCGTGAACTGGGAAGCAGTGGCCAAAGAGACAGTCAGAGGACACCTGCTGGGATATAAGGTACTGCTCCTGTATCTCCTCTGTTGTTTCATATTCAGCCCCTGTCCTGATAAATAATACATATTTTGGGTTTACAGCAGAGGCAGCCTGACCTTAGCTTGGCAAGGGCTTTAGAGTTCTCTTTAGTTTCAAGGTTGTGACGAGAAGAGCCTTTTTTATTGTAGATGATCTCACCTTCAGAATGTATCACACTGTAGTCACAATGCTTCCCTTTCTCAAAACTCAAAAACGTACCCATGATTTCCTCGTTCATCATTTCACCATGACTGATTTTGTGGCTCCAGGTCTACTTGACCAGAATCAGCTCCAGGAGCCACCACAGAGGCCGGAGGTCCAGGGAGCCAGAGAGCACTTTGGTGGTGGAGACTGGGGCCAACGAGGAGAAGAAGGTGATCAGTGATCTCAGACCATACTCCCACTACGCCCTGGCCGTCACCGTATTCAACAGCAAGGGAGAGGGACCACAGTCTGAGACGATGTCCTTCAAGACTGATGAGGGAGGTAAGAATGAGAAAGAGAGGAAAAATTGGGGGTGGAAGAGGGAAGGTGATAGATAAAGTGTGTGAGGTGGTTGTAATTATAGATAGGGAGAGACAAAGATGGGAGGAAGGAAGGAATGAATAGTGGATTTCAAAGAGGAAATGACACTATCCAGAGATTGAGTGGGTGGAGAGCCGTGAAGAGAAGGAGGGTGAAATTGATGCAGGGATAGATATTATTGAACAGGCAGTTGTTGGGAAAGAGGTGACAGTATAATTTAATAATCCATTTTAATCAGGTATGTTTGTGTTGCTGCTAGTTCCTCGTCCTCCCATGTCCCTAATGCTGGACAGCCCATCAGAGACAGAAATGACCCTCCACTGGACGCCACCTGCTCAGCCCAATGGAGTCCTCATTGGATATCTACTGCAGTACCAACAGAGTGAGCATGGTTTACACACCTATCTCACAAAATACCCCACCATCAGGCACATCAATTGTTCCGTTTAAGAAGTGCTTCTATGCTGCAGTAAAAACATCACGAATGTAACCACGCAATACATTTCCAGCTAAATCAATAACACTGAAAAAGGTCAAAGCATAGCCTCCTAATGATGCTCATCAGTCAGTCAATGTGTCACCCATAACGATGTGTTGAAGATCAAGTTGTGACTGAATGTTTTTTTCTGCTGCGATGTGCTCAGTTGTGGAGAGTGATGACAGCCCCATGCAGGTAGAGACAATAGAGGGCCCCGTAGTCACCCACCTCACCCTGAGGGGCCTGGACCCCCACAGCCAATACCGCTTCTTCCTGAGGGGGCGCACTGACGCAGGGGACGGAGAGCCCATCATGAGGGAGGGTGCCACTACGCTGGATGGAGGTACAAAGCCGATTCCCAGAGTTCTTCACCCTCACAGATCTGTCACAAACAGGATCAGATTGTACTAGATTAAGAGTGTGATTCCTCTGTCTGAATGTTTGCAGCACCTCCTGACACCATTAACCTGTCTCCTGGAGAAAACTTAGTCAACCTCAGCTGGGTGGCCAAGAAGAGACACAGGAACTTTAGCTTCCAGATATACTACCTCAACACAAATGGTATATTTTCTACTAAGTACATAATGGAAATCCTAATTATAGTCAACCTTTTAAAACCACAAATCTAGCTGGGGAATAGTTTCACAATCCTAAACAATAGAAAGGAAATCAAAGTCCTTGTTATGTCTCTGCAGATGGCAGTAAAGAGAAGAAAACAGAGAAGATAAACTCCTCACAGTCTTTCTACCAGCTCCAGGGCCTGACTCCTGGCTCTGATTATCATCTACGCTTCACCTACAGCAACATCACCTTCTGGAAGACTGACATCAAGACAGACGGAACAGGTACTATGAGTGTTCCACCTTCATTCATCCTCTTTTCTTTCATCTTCTCGGCTCGCTCCTCTGGGCTTCCCAGATCTAAATATATAGCCTGATCCTACAGAGAGTGCCTTGCAGTTCTCTCCACTGCCTGTGAAGTGCTTTCAAAGACTCTTGTGAAAGGAAAGCTTGGCTAGCCATATGCAATGATCCATTACTTGTGTTTGTTTGGCGTATTGTGCTGTATTCTTTGGTTCCCGAGTGTGCATTGCCACCCTGTCAAAATACATATTGCTGTCTCTTTCGCTCTAGATTCTTCCTGTTTTATCTTGCTTCTCCTACGGTTTTCATTCTTTCCGCTCCTCTTGTAATTTCATCCAGTTTCCTCATTACAAACATATAACTCAATTCTCCCCACCTCACTCGTCTTTTCTCTTTGAAGGAGTAACAGAGGTGCAGCCCAGTTTTGCAACGCAAGGCTGGTTCATCGGTGTAGTGAGCGCCATCGTGCTGCTTCTGCTGATACTCCTTATCCTCTGCTTCATCAAGAGGAGTAAAGGGGGGAAGTATTCAGGCAAGTGCAGCCCACCGAGATGAGTGTTAAGCATTCAGTAGGGATGATGAAGTGTTCTAGAAGATGGTTGAGACCGTGAGCAACTTTTTTTAAAGAATGCACGACATCCAGTCCTTCGTCTCAGCCTGTCTGCAAGAACAATACAATGTTAGACAACTGCTATGTCACACTCTACACACGCTTTGTGGGAGACACTGAACAGTCTGCTGGAGCCATAAAGCTGTCTGATAATGAAAATGGCATTGCGGTAGAAAAAGAAGCCTGGCAGTTACAGGAATGCACCACAGTAAACAAGGTCATTCTTACTGGAAACACGACAGTAAATTAAAATTGCACCATGTTTAAAATTCTTAGAGCGGCTCCATATCCAAATAATTGATCACTTCTTTTCACTTGGCCAACATTTTCCGTTGCAGCTTTCACATCAAACTTGTAGTCAAACAGACCTCTAAGCCTGCACTTCCTTACTGTGGCAGTAAGAGGCTCTGCTGTGAAATGATAATCACAAACCACTAGAGTAACTGCAACCTGCAGGCTACTGTCTGACTGGTCAGAGAAAAGCACCAGCCTTTCATCCCTTTCCACATGAGGGAGAAACAAGTGGCTGGCTCCTTTTTAAAGTAGACTTAATTGTCTCTGCTAAAAGCAAGGACTAATTGAATAATACATCCAACCATACCCACTGGCATTATACTTCTGAGCGAATAATTATTTAAATTGTTCAGAATTTTAACAGTAATATTCAGAGTGCTATCTGTTATGTTGAAAGTCAGATGAGAAATTACGTCGAACATCAACACTTTAAACTACATCGATAAAAAGATTCTGCGTACAGATAGTCCAAATCTTTTTGCTCCACAGACACAATCTTTTTTTTTTCGTTGGGTGTTATCTTGTTGTGTGACAGAATGTCATTATCGATGTCTGAGACAGTGGTTTGGAGAGAAAAATGGTTGAGATCTCACTGATAATAACATCCAATAATCTCCTTCACAGTGAAAGATAAAGAAGAGGGTCCGATGGACTCAGAGGCACGGCCTATGAAGGATGAGACTTTTGGAGAGTATAGGTTTGTCATCTAAATGCACATCCTCTCTTTTTTGGTGTTACATTATGTTTCTACAGATCATTTCAATTCTAACACCCAGCCTTGATTCCATCAGCATTGTTTGCTTTTCCTAACCCTGTGTGTTCCTTTCGGTTGTCCCTCTTCTCCCTAATGCCTGCTCCTGCTATGCAGATCTCTAGAAAGGTATGCTGTGAGGTGATTTGTTATCCCAAACCCACTTTCTTTTAATAATCCCTGCCAATGCTTTACTTACCTAATGACTTCCGTGTAACATTTGGTATAATCACAGAGAGTGTATTATTTTGTATATGGCCTGCAACTAACAATTATATTATACTTCATATTAATGTGTGATCTGTAAAACATTAGCAAGCAGGCAAAAATGCCCATCACAATATGCTATAGCCCCGGGGGACTTCAACAAAAGCTTTGTTTTGTCCGTCCAACAGTCCAAGAAAAATCGCACATTTTCACATTTTAGAACCTAGAACTATCAACATTGGATATTTTGGCTTACTTAAAAGCTGAGTCGATTATCAAGATAGTCAATCGACTAATGGTTTCAGTTTTATGTATTTTCAGCTTGCATGTTGGCGTATGTTGGACTGAATAATAATTAATGATTTGTTTTACCGGCCATATGATAATATTTCTTGCTTTCACTCCTTCTGTGCTCTCACATACTGTAGTGACCTCGAGGAGAAGCGCACGGCCAGCCTGCCATCCCTCGGCGAGGAGAGCAAGCTGTGCAGTGAGGACAACCTGGACTTCAACGGCAGCAGTGCCATGACCACCGAGCTCAACATGGATGAGTCTCTGGTTAGCCAGTTCAGTCGGCCCAGCGAGGGTCCAGAGGCGCTGCAGGGCCTGCCAGACAACTCCCCGCTCAACCCCACCGCCGTCTCCCCAGCCACCAATGGCATGCCCAACTCAGTCACCATCCTCGATTAACCCCACACATCCACCGGGGGCCATTCGACCAAAACATGTCAACACATATGTGCCCATACATTCCTGTTCCCTACTAACTTGCTGATCTGTAGTTTATTGACTAATATACAATCAATGTATTGACTATTCAGATGCCCCTGGCAGTCATCTGATCGACCGGACTGTTTTGACCAAAGGAGTGTCCAAAGTAGTGGACAATGTGATACAAGTTTGACTGACCTGAAGATGTCTTTTGACCCCCCCCCCACCCTGCTTTTATCTGTGTAGTTTACAACATATCTTTATGACTAACTTTCATTTCCCTCCCTTTCTTCTCTTTATATCTCTCCACACACAACTCTATAGAAAGATAAAGACAGAATGATGTACAGGTAGAAATATCAGAGGGTTTGTAGGTATGGTCCTATAGAGATGCAGAGTAGTGCATTGAAAGAGGATGACAGAGGGGTCTAGCATGGGGGAACAGACAGCACATGCTGCTGTAAAAAGTCTTAGATATTTATCATGCCTTATATTATTTAACACATTTGTATGTCTAATGACATTTGATGTCTCAGATTGTACTTGCCAGTGACATTTTTTTAATTTTAACAAATGTGTTTGAATACAAAACATCCTTTTTTTATTACCCAATTTTTATTTACATCATCACTTTTTAATATTGTTTTCTACACTATTTATATAAAAAAGCCCATGACTTTTCTCAGTTGACATATTTCACAGATCATGACGTTTTCATTGAAACTAAGTAAAGCCAAGTTTCTTACCATAAATAACATTGGATGCATTATGGGAACTTGCTGTGAACCTGCTGAGTAGCATCTGGTGTATATAGCTGCATCTACATCTATCTATTTAGCCATAATACAGTATTATAGATATGTACATGCTCCTTATAAGTTCCTGTGCCTGCTGGGTCTGCATAGAGCACCAGATTGATGTCATTACTCTCTCGCCTTCCCACCAGAAGTGTAATGTCATTATTGGAAATGATGTTGTAATTTTTTGTGTCGAGACCTTTGTGTAGCTTTCTGTATCTGTCTGTGTCTCTTTCTACACTGTATTAAAAACATTGTCGTCTCTAATTAACAACTTTTCAGACCTGTCCATCTCATATTTCACAAACCGTTTGAGGAGCAGTATTTATGTATATGTACAGATCAGAGAGTGGAGTCTTGTGGGCAAACACTCATGTTTTATTTTCAGACCTTCATCAATGCAAGTTGATATTGCAGACAGGCGGAATGATTGCCAGTTGATGTATAATAAAAGCAAGCAGTTGGTATTTACATCAAACACAGAGAATGTATTATTTTCAGAGCTGGGCAGACATTGTATTTACATGCTACTGATTAAAAACAATCTGAGATACAAAGTACTGGAGTGGTTTTGAGTATAACTGTTTTTTTCTCCACAGAATGTAAATACCCTTATAAGATTGTTTTGATGAACCCAACTGTGTTTGATATAAAAATGTGATAAAAAGTTTGAAACCACTTAACTTAATTTTAATTATTGCAAGTTGTCATTTTTCCTCTTTTGTACTATTGCTATAAAATATTTTACTATATTTACTATTGCTATAAAAACTTTCCATTAATGACAACTGGTCGCAGTGATATCTGGCTGTTTTAGCAAAAATTTGTTGACAGGAAAAAAATCAAAAAGGTAAAAAAAAACAAAAAACAATGCAAACATTTCAAAACTCAAAAAAATGTCCATTAGTTGCACTTAGTGAAAGTAGTAGTTCCATTAAAATGAAAGCTATATGCATTCATGTCCATAACCATCTTGCAATGAATTGCAGCGCAGTGAATATCTGTGGAGTTTTTGTCTGATGCAGCTATGAGAGGCGGGGATACAGTGAGCTGGTTTGTGCATACCACAGGGAGTATCTATGTGCAACCTTGCTGCCTCACTTCTCCCTATTTAAATAAAAAGCTTCACACTGGCCAAACTCCACCTGACAACCCCTGTGGTAAAGTGTATGGGATGTCTTAACAGGCTAGTGACACTGAAGGAGGTGTGTGTAAGCTCCCTGTTGTTGGTTCCACTGACACACTCAGGACAAAAAAAGCTTTTGAAAAACTATTTTCATACAGGAGCGATGAATGGCGCAAAATATGCCAATATTCTGACTTAACTATCTGCTGCTAAACATCTGTGTTTGTCAGTGTTCGGGGCAAACGTTAGCTTTGAATGAGGAATGAGTGTACACACACAGATACTCACTCGACTGCCACTCACTCTTTGCTTTTCATGTGTCGAGGGGAAGGCTGAGGACACTGGTCTTTGCTTTTCCACTGTTGTTTTCCCCCCTTTTTTAATGTGTAAAAAGAGAGAACTGGTTCATTTTCAGAAGGTTCTTCAGAACTCAGAAAAAAACGGACTGATTTTAAACAACAATGCCTGAGTGGGAGGGGAGGGGTAAGCGAAAAAAAGGGAGAGAAGAAGGGAGGAAGTAGTGGAAGTGTGTGTCACGGCGGGGTGTAGATGTGACTCTTTGTGTTGTGTGCTGTGCACAATGGGACTGATGGTATCTATATGGATCATGGGCGAACGACAGGAGGTGGGTGGACGTGTACTACACGCCAATATAACTGCAATATGAATCTACTACTATAACTGGTGTTATGACATGAAAAATAAAATAAGTGGAACAATCTGAACCAAACAAACAAAAAGGGTCTCTTCTGTTTTATCAGTATCTGTAGATAAAAATCAATGCATGTGCATCACTTCAAAATGAGCAGGATGTATTGATTAAACAACATTCAATTTATATTGAGTGTGAGTATAACAATCAATAGATTTTATTAGCACATTGTCACAAAGGGACAAGCCTGTGTACGGTGTGTGGTGGTCAACGGGAGCTGGTGTTGAATTGATAGAAGTAGTCCTTGCTGGGTTTGTTGGTGTACAGCTTCTTGTTCAGGTACTCCTGGCTGGGACACAAAGAGACACACACAAACACACAGTGAGCAGCTGTTCCCAAAAATGGTTATTTAAATCTGAATCCTACATTAGAGTACTTTATCACCGACACCCAAAATACATTTGCTGACTAGTGCATGAATAGTCCGTGCTCACTGTGCCTGTTGCTCTCTGGCCAGCTGCATGTTGTAACGGTCTGTCTGAATCCTCTTCTCTGTCCTCAGCTCTTCTGCTCTCCTCTCCTCCTCCTCTGCTTCTCTGGACAGCTTCAGGAGCTGGAGCTCCCAAGCTGCGTCCTGAATCTTCTCAGCTTCACGTTGTCTCTGAAGATGGAAAGAAAAAAAAGGTCCAAATGGTAAACCTGAGTGGAAGTGTTATATGGAATACTGCATTTAAAAACGTCCTTTCTTATGTTTTCTTTTGAAGGAGTGGTTAGGGACCTGGAGTTTAGCACAAGACTCAAAATCTGCATAATAAATTGGAGGAGTTCCAAGATGAAGATTTCTCATTTTAAAAATTAGTTTTATACTTTTTTGAAAATGAATAATTACCTCTCTGGACACGACTTTTAGACATATGCAACATGTGTTTATAAGTAGACAAAAAGATGGATGACAAATTAAGGGGAAAACCCCGGAATAGATTAGTAGAAATATAATGAATTCAGATCAAAGCCAAAAAAGTCACTGTATGGTTTGTTGATTTTGGGAAATTTTAGACAAGCAGGTTAAACAGAGTGAATACATTTTGGAAGAATGGTGTTCCTCCCTCTGATAAGAAACTTTCTTTCAATTTGTCACCCGTCAGTGATTTAATGTTAAGGTGTCACAAGACAAAAGGTTGGGAACGACAGTTTTGAAATTTCTTTGCAGAAAGACAGAACTGAAGAGGAGCATGGAGCAAAGCAGGATGTGACTTGACTGTGAATTGCTGTGTGTGGTAGAGTTGCATTGTGTTTTAGAGTCACTCCAGTACCTGTCTCTCAATAAGCTGTTCTTCTCTCTCCCTTTGGATGGCGCTCAGTTGCACAGGGCTCATACCTTTCCATCTGTCTACCAGAACCGGTGGCAGCCTCCCTCCTCCCACCTCTCTCGCCGCTGCCTCTGCACACTCTGTCATCAAGTCGGATGTCAGAGTGTGCCGCATCTCTGCAAGATTCTCCCTTTCTTCTCTCCTGTGCTGCTCCTTCAGTGTCTCTGTCCGCTCTGCAGCCTGTGGGGAGCAGGACATGGTGAGGCCTCACCACTGATGTAGGGACAGTTGATTGATCATTCCCTTGGTGTTTAGAATAGCAGGAGCTTTCTGAAACCCAACCTGTAATATGTGGTTACTTCTAACATAGAGCCAAGAGTCAGCCATATGGTGAATATCCTCCTGAGAGATCCACTCAGTCAGTTGTATTTGCGTGTGCATTGTGCATGAGAGTGGTTATTAGAGAAACCACATAATTGTCATGGAAAAATACCATGAAAGATTTATAATGATGCCTCCCAATGGAGGATTCAGCCGAGTGCGTTCAGGCAAATGAGGAGAGCGCTAAATGGGAGCTTTTAAAAACAGACAGGGCCCACGCATACATCAAAGCAGTTTAACCATCCATGTTGCTTGGTACCAACTAATATGATGGCCACCCTCCTGCAGCAAGTGTGTGTACGCATCACTTAACATTTTCAATTAGCAATTTCAATTTTAAAATCCCACCTGAGAACACCATGTCAGGGCTCAAACCCCCAGTGGATTTTGCTTTGAGCCTCCACATCAGCATGTGGTGTGTGCATCTGTGTGTCCATCTGTATGTGCGTTGTGCACACGTGTGTACTGTACCAGAGCTTGATTGTAGTTGTCGAGTGCGATGCGGGCAGCTTTCTTACACTCCTCCTCTAGTGCACGTAGCTGAAGCCCCGTACGGTCCTGATGCACCAGCTCTTTGCTCGCCAGCATCTCTGTGACACACACACGTTGTGTTTTTTCACACCTGCCATTGCCCAATGTACAAAGCTCTTCAATGACACACTCACACATTCATAACGGCTCTCTGGGATAAGCATCCATCAATGCCACCTGGCAATAAGGGCTGTGCATGCGTAGGAGTGTGGGATTGTTTGTGCAGGAAAGCATGAAGCATGTGTGGGATTTACAGAGGCTGTAGCATTCAGCATATTAGCTCACCAGTGATAACAGAATGTGTTTGCTTGTGTTTGTCTCTTTTCACCTCGGTGCTTGTCTCCCAAGAGCCTTCTCTCATTGTCCTCCTTCTGTGCTCGCAGATCTCTCTCTGCCTTTTTCATTTGTTCTCTTCTCCGCTGCTCTTCTCCGATATCCTCTCCCTGTATGAAACAAGAAAAGTGGTTAAGGGGGTGGTAACGCCATTATTTATTTAATCATTTGCTGGATTTTGTTCGATAGGTTTTTGATCCACACTAAGTTCCTACCGGAAATATTTTCATACTGGCGGGCCCCAGCTCAGCCTCTGGAATGGTGATACAGAATGCCCCCTTCAGGCCACACTTGAGATCAGCATCGCTTGAATCTTCTACACGTTGATGAGTGGCCCAGTACTGGGTCAGGTCAGTGTGCAAAGCTGCTTGCTTCTCTCTTTCATCAATGTCTTGATGAAGCAGTGCTTCATCGTGATATTCTCTCAGCTTATCTGCAATGCAATGAAAATAAAGACACTTGTGATCAATGCTCATTGGTGGTGAAAGGGGATTTCATAAATGGAGATTACCTAAGACAATATTCTTACAGGGGATTCAGTATTAATAGGTGAATAATTGTTGTGTTCAAATGATTTAATTCTGGCTCTCATGATGCCCATAGTTTACCAAAAGCTTTGTCCCGTTGTTTCTCCATGTTTTGCTGATGTTTTTTCTCCTGGACCTGTTGGTTGAGAGCATCAAGGTCGAGGCCCAACACACGCAGCCTTGTGTTGAAGATCCTGGCCTTGCGTGCTGTTTCTGCAGACCTTCGCATTTCCACAGCGTTTTCTATTGATGGGTCTACAGGCAAATCCACTTTGTACATTTTCTCAGTTTCTAATGAACACGGAGGGAGGAGACACAGTATTGCAGCACTGATTATTATATGCTGGAAAGGAATAGCTGTGTTAAAGGAACCATCAGACCCTGATGTATTCATTTTACTGCCATTTAATCCTATCCAGTCTGAAACCTAGAGGTTTCGACTGTATTGGATGCATGTCTCTAAATTCGCAGACAGAACTAATGAATGTTAAGCAGTACTTACCTCCGATGTAACAAATTTACCCAAAAATTTCCTTAATTTTGTGATTTAAGGCCGGTGTAGCGCTAACTGCTGGGTCAGTCTGTTTCGACAGTTTTATCCTGTTGTTTGAATGCCCTTAGTAACCATGGTAACACGGTATTTGCAGCGTCATGCTTAGTGTTTTGGTGACATAAATCATAAAAGTGAACCAAACATTAAGGCTTGCTGAAACTAACATAATGTGTTGTGTAACTCAGATAGGCTACTTTACCGTTAGTGGTGGAATAAAGGGGCACAATACTGTAGTCATGAGAACAACTCCGTTAATCTCGCGATAAACTGTGAGGTTTCGTGTCTCGCGCGCTCGAGGGTCTTCCTGTGAGATTGTAAAATGGCGCATTGTTGTCACCGCCGCATCGCGTCTAATTGTTTAAGATTATGAAGCTATTTAGATTATTAAACTAAATATGCACTTCATAATGTGACATGTGCATAGGCCAGCAATAGACTGAACAGACTGGTTCATTCATTTGCGTGCATACATCGTCTTCGACATCGCTTGCTCGGTAAACATCGGTTGATACCATTAGCTAGCTAGCTAACGTTTTACTAGCTGTAGCTATAATATTCCCTGCAGTTTTTTGTTTTTTTTCCACAACAGCGTCATTACTATCACGAAGATGGGTTATTTGAAACTGATAGAGATCGAAAACTTCAAGTCGTATAAAGGAAGACAGATCATTGGACCGTTTCACAAGTTTACTGCAATCATCGGACCCAATGGATCTGGTATGTTATGATAGCACATATTAACTGGCGGCTAATGCAAACTTATTGCTAGCATTGGCTAACTGTAAACACGGTGCAGTCGTGCCCCGTTATCTTTAACGTTAGATATCACAACGTGTAGCTTAAATATGATTGTCTGACTTACTCGACAGCAGTTGAACTACGTTACATACCGTTATAATTATCCTACCAGCTAACGCTACCATTCTGCACTGCTTATTACAATGGCTTTTTTTGTGTCGTAATTTGTGACTTAACTTGTGTGCATAACAATTACTTTGTAGTGGTCATGATCACGTTTTCTCTTGCAAATTAGTTGCAAAAAAATTGTTTCTCATCTTTGTGAACTATATAGATTATGTAGGTGTTTACATATGATGAGGACAAACTCTTATGCCATCCAATGTCACTAACAGCTGGCTGTGAAATTAAGTTAACAGATTTGAATCAATGCTTCTCTGACAGAAAGTAAACTGACCAGAAGTGTCCCTAATAAACGTTTGTATATTTTTATGTTTTCATATTCTGTATCAGTTCCTAAAATTCTGAATACTGTTGTTGTAGGAAAGTCCAACCTTATGGATGCCATCAGCTTCGTGTTGGCAGAGAAGACCAGCAACCTGCGTGTGAAGACTCTTAAGGATCTTATCCATGGAGCACCCGTAGGAAAGCCAGCTGCCAACAGAGCTTTTGTCAGCATGGTGTACCAGGAAGATAACGGAGAGGAACGCTCCTTCACAAGGGCCATCATTGGTAGGAACCGCCATCGACAGTCATGTTGGATTGAATGCTTCAGTATCATTATTGCTATATGTGTGAAATGAAAGACATAATTGTGAAAACTATCTTCTGTCATTTGCAGCAAACAAAAAGTGTAATGTTGCATTCCATGTGTTTATAAGCCTACACGGCCAAGCACAGTACCAGTGCCAGAACTCTTTGCATATTAAAGCACCTCATGTTCAAACTATTCAATCAGAAACATCACACTAAGCTTTGCAGAACTATTTTGTGTCATTAAATTAAACTAGATAGGCATTATATTATGTGTATAATATCTTTATTTCATTGGACAAGGTAAAGGTAAAGGAAAGACCATTGCTGCCATCTTGTACGTTAATATGCTGATTTTTTTATCTCCTGTAATGTGCATGTGGCGTGCGTATCAGGTTCCTCCTCTGAGTACCGTATCAACAGCAAGGTGGTGGGCCTGCCTGAATACAGCGAAGAGCTGGAAAAACTTGGCATTCTGATCAAGGCTAGGAACTTCCTGGTCTTCCAGGTGAGACTAAAATCCTAAAAATGTTTTCTAGGATGATTTTATTCCTAAAGGTTCTTTCATAATGCTTCTGTACTAAGCCACGGGTTTTCGATCAGACAGTTATGCTTTAGTTTACATTGATCTCAAAACAGTTGATCAGTAATTGAAATTGCTTATTGCAGATGGAAATTGCACAAATAATATGTGATTATAGTAATTGATAATCCGCCCTGGTAGTGGGTTAGTTTTGTTTTCTTTAATGCCAGCACTCATGGTGGTGTGGTTAATGCAACCATGCATGATACTTTGCTGGGTATCGCAGCTTTTAATGCGACTCGACCAATTTCAGCAGAGACACACAATTTTTTTTTCTGTGCTAAATTAATATCTGGTAACATGATGTTGGCAGTTGCTATTGTTAACTGTAATTCCCGGCTTATTCTCCTTTCAGGGCGCTGTGGAGTCTATTGCCATGAAGAACCCCAAGGAGCGCACAGCTCTGTTTGAGGAGATCTCACGTTCTGGAGACCTGGCACACGAGTACGACCGCAGGAAGAAGGAAATGGTGAAAGCAGAGGAGGACACGCAGTTCAATTACCATCGTAAGAAAAACATTGCTGCTGAGCGCAAAGAAGCCAAGCAAGAGAAAGAGGAGGTATGTTCTCAAATTACATTTACCTCCATGTATTTGTGTCCAGCATGGGATTGGAAATGAAATGCTTCATATAACGTTTGGTTTGATTTAAAAGTTTATGTATGTTAGGTATTTGACTCGTTGTAAAGTTTAGTTGTTGAGATACGCTTTCAATTAGTATTACAATTTGATTACTTAGGTTGATTTGCTGTTTATTTTGTGTCGTCTGACTCGTGTTATTTGTCGCTAACTCACTGTTATTGCTCCTTATTTCAACCATGACTCTCTTGAAAAGGAGATTTTTATTCTCAGTGTTGCTTTCGTGGTGAAATCTAACGCCATTATTATACAAAAATGATATACTACATCAAAAACCATCTGTCTGCCTCTCTGCCCATCTTTCCACTAGGCTGAGCGTTACCAGCGTCTGAAAGATGAAGTGGCCAGGGCAAGTGTTCAATTGCAACTTTTCAAGTTGTACCACAATGAGACCGAGATTGAGAAGCTGAACAAAGAGCTGAGCCAGCGTAACAAGGAGATCGATAAGGACCGTAAAAAGATGGACCATGTGGAAGAGGAGCTGAAGGACAAGAAGAAGGAGCTGGGCAGACTGATGAGGGAGCAGCAGACCGTTGAAAAAGATATCAAGTAAGTGACAGTTATGTGATCACCCACTCATAGCTGGCTTGGTGTACTCCTCAGATGATGCATAGCTAATGCAACTTAAGACCTAGGGCTTTGTTAATTACTTGACGACTCTGCCCACAGAGAGAAAGACTCTGAGTTGAACCAAAAGAGACCGCAGTACATCAAGGCCAAAGAGAACACTTCTCACAAGATCAAGAAGCTCGAGGCGGCGCGCAAGTCATTGCAAAATGCCCAGAAGATGTACAAGAAACGCAAGGGGGACATGGATGAGCTGGATGACGAAATGAAGGCAGTGGAGCTGGCCAAGCAAGACTTTGAGGAGCGCATGGAGGAGGAGGCACAGAGCCAGGGCCAAGACCTCACCCTGGAGGAAAACCAGGTCTGATATGTTAGAACGTTGGACACATTTGAGGGCCCCTGGATTCATAATGTATTATGATTCAATAATGTAATATTACAAGATTTAATTTAGTTGATAGAATTGAAACACTGGAACTAATTCTTAATTTATAATAGTTAATATTTAGCAGTAAAAATATCAGACTATCATACTACCTGACTGCTATACTTCTCATAATATCTCAAAATTCATTCATGCTGGCACATGAAAATCTCATGTTTTGGTGTGTGAATTGTAACATAAATTGGTGTCAAGCTGAGCCTGAAGTTAAGATGGCTTTATATCCATCACTGCTTCTCTCCTCCCAGGTCAAGCAGTACCATCGTCTGAAAGAGGAGGCCAGTAAACGTGCGGCCACCCTGGCACAGGAGCTGGAGAAGTTCAACCGCGACCAGAAGGCCGACCAGGACCGCCTCGACTTAGAGGAGAGGAAGAAAGTGGAGACAGAGGTAAGTAGATGCTGATGGCAGCTTTGCCTGTGCCAGACTCGATGGATTTAACCGATTTGAATGCGTACAGCCATATATTTCTTTGTTTCTCTCCAGGCCAAAATCAAACAGAAGATACGTGAAATTGAAGAAAACCAGAAACGTATTGAGAAATTAGAAGATTACATTACCACCAGCAGGTATGCTGCTCTCACCTTTGTGTTTAAACAGTGCTGTGTTCAGTTTATTGATTTACTAGGTTTTTCCCATTATGCTCCTCCATTCACTGTTTTGTCCTGTTAACCTTCAGGCAGTCGCTGGATGAGCAGAAGCGCATGGAGGAGGAGCTGACCGAGGAGGTGGAGGGTGCCAAGAGGAGAATTGACGAGATCAACACGGAGCTTAACCAGGTGCTTAATACATCCACAAGGAAGGAAATGCAAATGACTTCAAATGTTGTGATCTTAGCTGACTGACAATGATTTCAGTGTGTTTCATATTTGAGTTCATGGTTGCACGCGTTACCTTGTAACAGTGTCTTAAGCAGATCAATAGAAATTTCCACAGTGAAAAACACAAATGTGATAAATATAATAAGTGATAGTTAGGTGTGCCAGTAATCCAAACTAGCGGGCAAACATGCACCGATTACTGGCACACTTAACTATCACCTAACTACCTGGCACCGACACTCCTGTTGATGATGTTATTAGTTACACCTGTGTTTGACAAGTGAAAATGTCAACTGTGAAAGAGTCTTTAACGAATCCCATTATTATTGGCTATGGCTGTAGGTGATGGAGCAGCTGGGAGATGCCAGAATCGACAGGCAGGAGAACAGTCGCCAGCAGCGCAAGGCTGAGATCATGGAGAGCATCAAAAGACTCTACCCTGGCTCTGTGGTAAGACACCTGTGACAGTATTCAGCACACGATTATGTCATTTTCCAATGATTGCAGGGCTGCATTTTTTCTGTTTCCCTTATTTATTTATTTATTTATTGAAAATAACAATACTATGCCGCTCCGTCTTTCTGCAGTATGGTCGTCTAATCGACCTGTGCCAGCCCACTCAGAAAAAGTACCAGATTGCTGTGACCAAAGTGTTGGGCAAGAACATGGACGCCATCATTGTTGACTCGGAGAAGACTGGCAGAGATTGTATTCAATACATCAAGGAGCAGAGAGGAGAGCCCGAGACCTTCCTTCCTCTCGACTACCTCGAGGTGAATACTTTGAAGTACAGACGATTGCTCTGCTCAAGAGTCTTTTTGAGTGGTTAGACTAAACACTATCAAGTGGCAATCCTAAATGAAAACATCAAACTTCAACAAACTTGAGGAAGAAGAGATTTATGTCAGACATAAAATGCGTCTAATCTAGAGGTGTAACGGTTCACAAAAGGCACGGTTCGGTTTGAAACCGTGGAAAAAGAACCCAAACACATACGGATGTCTTCCTTTTCATTCTTTAATTTTTTCAAAGCATCTTTTATCACTCCGATTAATAAACATCCTCCTAATTCATCCTTCTAATTTGTCTTGTTCGTTTAAAAGCTACTCATTGAAATACCAACTATTTGGGTGCCTGGTTTACAGTTAAGTTTTTACAGCCAGCTATAAAAGTTTATTCATCTCTTGCTTAAAATGAGACCAGTTTCCTGATTGAAAGGGCACTGGAGTTTTAACTGTGCTGTTCTCTTGTCTTATTTTAGGTGAAACCAACAGATGAGAAGCTGAGAGAGCTGCGAGGAGCCAAACTGGTGATTGATGTGATTCGCTATGAGCCGCCCCACATCAAGAAAGCCCTCCAGTATGCTTGTGGCAATGCCCTGGTCTGTGAGAACGTAGAGGACGCACGAAGGATCGCTTTCGGAGGGCCATACAGACACAAGGTATTTGACTTAATTTAGTTCACTGATGTTTTACATGTCCACCTGATGATTTGGTAGATGAGAATTTAGTCTATTCTTCCACCTAACCTCTCCTCGTGTCCAGACGGTAGCCCTGGATGGAACTCTGTTCCAGAAGTCTGGAGTCATCTCTGGAGGAGCCAGCGACCTGAAGGCCAAGGCCAGGCGCTGGGATGAGAAGGCGGTGGACAAGCTCAAGGAGAAGAAAGAGAAACTCACGGAAGAGCTCAAGGTAACTTTGATTATTATTGGTCCTCTCAGTGTGTATCAGGATATCTTCAGCAACCTCAAAATGTGAATTGTTGTTGATAGATTGTCATTTGAAGTAAATTCACAACAATTTCAACTTATTGTTTTTCTTCGTAGGAGCAAATGAAGGCCAAGAGGAAGGAGGCAGAGCTGCGTCAGGTGCAGTCTCAGGCCCACGGTCTGCAGATGAGACTAAAGTACTCCCAGAGTGATCTGGAACAGACAAAAACCCGTCACCTCTCACTCAACATGCAGGTACAGCCTGAAAAAAAAAATAAAAAAAAAAATATATATATATATATTTTATTTTTTATTTTTTTCCTCCTTCTGGTTGTTGTTGCTATTGTGACGGTTACATTTAAACTTGATTAATTTGTGTCATGCAGGAGAAGTCTAAGCTCGAGAGTGAATTGGCAAACTTTGGCCCTCGCATCAACGACATCAAAAGGATCATCCAGTCCCGTGAGAAGGAGATCACTGACCTGCAAGACCGCATGAACCTGGTGAGACTGACCTGAAGTGAGGTCCATTTAGAAGCCTGTCTATGAATATGTAGCATTGCAGTAATGTCAATATAAATGTTTCTTTGTTTTCCAGGTGGAGGATGAGGTGTTTATTGAGTTCTGTAAGGAGATTGGAGTGAGGAACATCCGAGAGTTTGAGGAGGAGAAGGTGAAGCGGCAGAATGAGATCGCAAAGAAGCGGTGAGTGTAGTGATGAGTTCAAGTATCAAGTCTCGCCACGTTGTTCTTTTACCTGTTGCTGGTTTCCTATGTCGTCTTAATCTGACACACAACATGTTGCTTCAGTCTGGAGTTTGAGACCCAGAAGACCCGCCTGGGTATCCAGGTAGACTACGAGAAGAATCAGCTGAAGGAGGACCAGGAGAAAGTCATGATGTGGGAGCAGACCGTCAAGAAGGACGAGGCTGAAATAGAGCGACTGAAGAAAGTAAATGCATAAAGTGAAGGACAAAAAAAACGTTACTTATAATAATGTAGTGTGTCGTTAATTCTCACTTGTGTGTCTCTTTGTCATCTGTCTGCAGGAGGAGCACAGGCACATGAAGATCATTGATGAGACAATGGCACAACTGCAGGACCTGAAGAACCAGCACCTCACCAAGAAATCTGAAGTCAACGATAAGAACCATGATATGGAGGAGATCCGCAAAAAACTGGGGGGCGCCAATAAGTCAGTGGCTGCAACAGCACATACATTTGTTTATGTCCTATGATCTATATGATAAGATATATTATATGATAAATATTACAATTGAGTTACAAATGTTGTTTTTGTGTCTTCCAGGGAGTTGACTCATCTCCAGAAGGAAGTGACGGCCATTGAGACCAAACTGGAGCAGAAGCGCAGCGACCGTCACAACTTGCTTCAAGCCTGCAAAATGCAGGACATCAGGTTGCCTCTTCGTTCTGGAACAATGGATGATATCAGCCAGGGAGAGGTACACACAAACACATTCCTACACACACCCTAACTTTCATACTAGTGGGAGAGAAACAGAAAATGACGCCCTTCTTTTTGTTTGTTTTTAATCAAGGGGAGCTCCCAGACAGAGGATTCCAGCAGCCAGAGGACAACATCCACCACTGTTCTTGCTAAAGAGGCTCTCATAGAGATTGACTACAGCAACCTGACTGAAGACCTTAAGGTAGGTAGTGCACACGGCAAAGATGCCTTATATTTAAACGGTCCAACTTCACCACCTCCCCTCATTTTTATTTAAAAGTGACGTCAGCTCTCTGTATTTGCGTTACTTGGTTTTCTAACTGACCGTAATGATAATAATAATTATAAAGCACTTTTCTCTACAAAGTGCTTAGAAATATACAAAAGAGGAAACGTGAGAGATGTATATAGTTAAAGGCGGCTATTCTAAACCACTTAACCACCGCAGACGTGGTGCGTCTCTGCCATTAAATGTGTATTTCCATTAGCATCGCGGCAGCATTGAGTGAGATATACACACACACACAGTGGAGAGACGGGGCAAGAGACCAAACAGTCGGAGAGGTTTCTTGAGTCAGTATTATTTCACATGGCGTGCTCGAAAAAGAGAAAAGTGAACGGCGAAACCAGAGCCTTTAACCAAGAATGGACAGACTGTTGTGTTCATTCTTCCCATTGTCAGTTCAAAACCAGTGTGTCTCTTATGTTCAGTGACAGTTGATTATTGGCAATTATTAAAAGCGGCAATGTGAAAAACTGACTATCAATATTGTTGCGATATTAGTCAATTGCACTTTTTTTATTTATTTGAAATGACATTCAGTTGTTGACTACATGCAGACTTTGATACAACTACTAGGCTACTTCAATACATATGGCACTAAATCATAGCAAATGTTTAACATTGTGATGTTCCGGACCTTTTCTCTAACCGGACCGAGCTGAATTTGAATATGATGCCACTGTCCTACAGGATGCTCTGTCAGAGGAGGAGATCAAGGGGGAGACCAACACACTGCAGCAGCGTCTGAACGAGCAGCAGAGTATCCTTCAGAGGATCAGTGCTCCCAACATGAAGGCCATGGAGAAGCTAGAGAGTGTCAGGGACAAGTTCCAAGAGACCAGTGATGGTGAGATGGGAGGATGATGTTAGAGGGTGGGACTAAATGAGAGAGAGAGAGAATCTCATGCCTTTTTCTCTTTCTCTCCCTCAGAGTTTGAGGCTGCCCGTAAGAGAGCCAAGAAGGCCAAGCAAGCCTTTGAGCAGATCAAGAAGGAAAGGTACGATCGCTTCAATAACTGCTTTGAGTCTGTGGCCACCAACATTGATGAGATCTACAAGGCCCTCTCACGCAACAGCAGTGCCCAGGTATGCAAACATGTTTTGTTTTTGCAATAACCTACAAAAATGAAATGCCCTACAACAAAATGTGGCTTATGCTATGGCAGTAAAACACACAGACCATGGTTGTGTTTTACATTGATTGTGTCCCTCTTCTGTAGGCTTTCCTAGGCCCAGAAAACCCTGAGGAGCCATACCTGGATGGCATCAACTATAACTGTGTGGCTCCAGGAAAGCGGTTCAGACCCATGGACAACCTGTCTGGAGGAGAGAAGACTGTTGCTGCCCTGGCTCTACTCTTTGCTATTCACAGGTGAAACACCGGACGAGTACAAAGTTTTATTTCATGTTTAATTTATTTATTTATTCACATTAAACAGTTGGAATATTGTCAAGAGCATTTTTCCTGCTTGTCTCCAGCTACAAACCCGCTCCCTTCTTTGTACTGGATGAGATCGATGCTGCTCTGGACAACACTAACATCGGCAAGGTCTGTAAAACGATCTCTGTTTCAGTCACTTGAGCGTTTTATCAATGCGGCATTTGATGTCATCACATTTCATACAACTCATAAGTTCCATTTGTGCCTTCAAGGTGGCCAATTATATCAAAGACCAGTCGGTGCTGAACTTCCAGGCCATCGTCATTTCTCTGAAAGAGGAATTCTACACCAAGGCAGACTCGCTCATCGGTGTCTATCCAGAGGTGTGTTTCTCAATATACAATAAGATCAATATACTAAATAACGGACAGCCATGATGTTTTAAGCCTTGTGTGTTAAAGTGGATATGCTGGCTTCAAAACGTCTTAAAAAACATTAAATTCAGTTCCCTCATTAAAATGTCTGTAACAGACAGTCAAACTGTTTTGTATTTGGGTACGGACGGTCTGGAGAGCATTGGTGCAACAGTGGATTGTGCATGCAGGTCAATTTAGTGTAAATTTGGCAAAAACTTATATTAACAAAAACAGAATAAGAATATTTTTTAAATTGTCAATTCATCCATCAATTGTGTCAACTTATTTGGGACTAAGTCATGTAAATTGATTACTTATATAAATTATTGTTATATACTGCTGGGAATATGTTATAAATGATATAAATGCATGTAATTGATAAATAATAGGCCTTATTGTCCCTATTAGTTGTCCTTTATTCTTTGACCGGTATTACCTTGAGAAAGGTATTGAATTGCATTATATATGTCGTATTAAACAGTAAAAAATAGAACTTCACATAAGTCTGTAAATACTATGGAACTTGTGTATTATAGATTTAGAATAAGTCGTCATAATAAGTCGTATTTGGAACCCTTAATTTCAAACATTAAAACATATTCCTGGTCTCAGCAGAAACCTGCCGGTAGTAACAAAGTATCTTGAGCTGTTGTTGAATTCATCCACACGATTAAAGTATTAACTGCTTTTCTTTCTCTCTCACTCACAGCAAGGAGATTGTGTCATCAGTAAAGTGCTTACTTTTGACCTCTCCCAGTATCCCGATGCCAACCCAAATCCCAATGAATAATACGAGCCCTCCCAACACCTGCATTTTGGCAAATTGGGCGTTCTTTGGCTACTCTCTCTGGATTGCTAACCTGTTCTGTAGTCACAGATTATGTATTCATTAGGTCCCACATGTTATTACCTATTGTTTTTATAATGATGTATTTTTTGGGGTATGCTAGAGTAGTAAATTGGTGAGGTTTTTTGTTTTTTTTGTGGGGGGTGGGTTGTATAGTCAGTGACAACCAGGATGTATGTACATTTATAAAAGCCCGCCCTTTCTCAATTTGGCAATACAAGAGTGATTATAATAATCCATAAAAATGAATTATAATCAAGTGTAAATGAGAAGGAATCGAACCTTTTTAACAGACTGTAGAATTTGTATCATGCGGTAAAATGTGTCGAATTTACCTGAAACAAGTTTTTGTTCTCGGAGCTTTTATACTGTTTACGGCCCTCTTTTCAATGGTGTGCTTTAAATACTTGCCTCTCATCTGTTGTGTGTATTTGCATTTTCATGTGCTACCCTTTTTTTTTTTTTTTTTTTTTTTTTTGAAAGCTTAATCAGGAAACTGCTGTTACAGTACGGTGGATACATTCCCTTGTGTGACGGCTAAAGAAAACCCTTAGTAAGCTGCAACTGGCAGTGCTGCAATGAGATCATGGAGCTTTGTCAAAGATGTTGTCAGAAGATGTGCAGAGGTTATACGGCTGTATGAATAACGGGAGTCTCTTTATATTCCTTGAGTGATAATCTGAACCAGCTTCAGGAAAATGGTAAAGAGACAATTCTGTCAGGTCTGCTTCATAGATTGGCTTACATCAATAAATACAATTTTAATTATTTAAGCCCCTTTTCATTTTGTGCATCCATTTCTTCCTTCCAATAATTTGAAGCTGTGGTGCAGAATGCATCTTACTGCATTAGTTTCCATTCCATAAGGGGAGTCTGTGCTTGGCGAGACTATTTTTAGAGGGTCTCAGTTTTCACACTGACTTCTGCTGGGCGAAGCATGCAAAACATACACCTATCTTTTCATCAAGGCTCTGTCTGCACCAACGCTCTCATTTCAAGGCATTTCTGTCATTAGTTTTCTTATTTAATGAATGAAACTAACCTGTTGTGGGGGGCTTTCTTCCCTCTCCTTTAACAGCCTGAGAGCTCAGATGTCCATCTTTGGTTTGTTTGCAGAAAGAAAACTAACGCAGAAATGAATGTTTGGATGATTTATTTATTTTGCCAATGTAACATCAACCATAATGACATAGACCCAGAAGTAAAGGAGACCTGAGGTTGAGCATCAAAGTTCACTCAAACTGTCTCCAACATCGTGTATGTGTAACAGCAACACACAGGCTGGTCAGATGATAATGTTAGAAAAAAAGTCCTGTAGTCACTGTGTGAATTAGGCAAAAAAACATCAATCAAGTGCAATTATGAATAATAATTGTCATGAGGTGTAAATCTAAATCCACATACTCCAGGTATGAAGATACATCATCTGTATGGATCAAACTAAGTGTCCCTAACTCAAAGGTATCAAAGGTAAATCAAAAACACAACCTGTAGCAGTAGAACGACTTAAAGTGACTTGGAACAAAATCACATGCACTGCTTTGACTACACCGCTTTAAAATCAACAAATACTTTTAATACAGCTAAATCTTTGGATAATTATTTTAGAGATTAAATGTACCTCTATATCCATAGAAAAAAAAGTTTCCTCTATAAAATCTGCTGATACCAACTGCATAAAAGAACAGTGGTGAGCAGGAGAAAACTCGGTAAACCTCAGTATTAAGAGAAAGTCATAACTGATCAGAGGACGGTGCTTTGCCAACAAAGTAAAAAATGGTTTAACCTGCATTGTCATTGTAGCACCGTGCCCATTTAAAAGCACGAACTGCTCATTCAGTGAACTTTTCTGGGCCTGCATGCACAGAAACTCAAGTCTCCGTTTCCCCAAAGTGGAGTCCTTTCCCACTGTCCCACTGTCGGCCGCCTGCTCCCTTCATTCAGAGAGTTGTTTGAGTCTTCAGTGAGCCTACAGTAAGACGCTCTGCTCACTCACATGGTTGTCCCAAAAGTCACATGGAATGGATAACGTCAACAAACGCTACAAAGAAAGAAGTGCGTCAATCTGTTTGCTCTGAAATAAGTTAGTATTTTTATTACAGTGCTTTCAATAAATCTGAAAATTACGATGTTTCAACATCAGATATGTTTCTCTTTAGTTAAGTTTCAAACACACTTAACAATATGTTAAACCTGAGCCAACCTGCCTTTAGGCCCTGAGCCAGGCTAGTAGATACAGACTGTTAAAAGAGAAACAAGCTTAGTAAAGTGAGGTGAGGTGGAGCTACCTGCAGGTGTATAAATCACGAGATAACCACATAAACTCAAGTGGCATCTTCTAAACTTTAGAGTCTGCCTCCTGTACGGAGGGAATCAGGGGGATTGGACGTCTCTTTCTCCTCGCAGCTGGATCCGGCTGGCCCGTTACCCGTGCTGCCACGGCAGGAGGAGGGACCGGGATGGGACGTCTCTTTTTGACGGAGGCGACGCTGCCGGCACGTTCGCTGAGAATGCCCTGAGCCACGCTTTCCATCTCATCCACAGTCGTGTGCATGGCATCAGCCATCTCCTCCTTAGTCGCAGAGACAAAGCCAGGGTCTTTGGCCAGGGAGGCCAGACCGCCCTTTACAAGAGCCTGGTGAGGAAAACAACATGCAGTGTCCTTGCTTACATACGGTGACATTTTCATGTTTCCATTGTTATCATACAATTTCATACCTGACATTTTGAATAAAGTTATTAGTTATTATATTGAAGGCATGCAGGCTCAGCTACAGAACAACATCCATGAAGCACAGTGAGTATCTTTCTCAAAGGAAAATACAGCCATATTTCCAATATATTTCGATAACACGTAACAGCTCAGCTTTGATTTATAGTTTTTAACAAATATTTCCTTACTCTTGACGACTGATGTGGTCAACTAAAAAACTGAATTTGACAATTATTTGGTTTGTGTAAAGTGTACGGAGTTCTCAAACAAATTAAAACGGAGAGATAATTGTGGTTCAATCCAGGACTGGGAAGTTAGACTGGTGCTATTAAAGGAGTTATGTTTATGATCCCCTACGTAGAGTCAGAGATCCCTTCTCACGTACCTCCTGGACGAGCTGGTCAGCTGCAGTACTGGAGCTCTCACTCTGACTGTCACCATAGTTAGGCTCATAAGGGAACTGCAAAGAAAAGATATGCATCCATACTTTGTCTATATGAGCTGTTCATCATCATTTACACTGGATGAGTCATCCTTAGATAAATAAATATTACCTGCGTTTTGTCTGTTCTCACTGTGAAGTTCCAGGAGCGCAGGTTACCTTGACAAGTGAGAATAAAGAAAAATTCATCTCTATCAATCTGCACGGTACCTACTTCTTTACCAGATTTTATATGAACATTATTTGTGTCTCTAGAATTGGCAGTGGATAAACAACAATGTAAAATGTGTTATTTGATGTGTATTAAGATAAAATGTTTAAATTCTTTGAGCAAAAAGTGCAATGGGGCCTGGTCAACATAGAACATGTTGCTTGCCCTTCATGGGATTCATATTTTTTGTGTGCATTTGTCTCAAATACTAATAAATCATACTGTTTATACTGATATATTATGTATTATTAGATTGTCGGTCATCTGTTAAGCGCTTTGAAATACCTGGCTCTGCATCCTCACTGAGATTGTAAAACTCTTCGGGACTGCCTTCTCTATCAAATGAATATCTGAAAGACAACAAGAGTTGTCACACATCGGACATGTTTACTCAGAGCATATGTCATTTAGTCTGTGTGTGTGTTTGATACTCACTCTGCAAAGGCGTTGTTGTTAGTGTTGCTTTTTGGTGCGGCTGTGGGGAAAAATTCAGTAGTGGGCATCCAGGCAGCGGAGTTTGGTGGAGACTCAGGCTGGCTCTCAGAGAACTTGAGGGGCCGCTGGTTGGTCATCTGCTGGGACTGAGCGTCGACAGGCTCACCAGAGAATGAGTCCACCCGGTTACCAAACAGGCCGTGTGTACGCTGGAAATATAGAGTAAGACAAGCACACACAGATAACTGAATTGACCAGTCACTCCAAATACACAGTATTTTTCATGTACTGTAGAACTGTTCCCCCAAGTTGGAGACAGTTTTCCTCACCTGGTAGATGCCTTCTTCCCCAGCTTCCTCCATAGCTTTGTCCATCTCTTCCTCATTCTGCAGGTCTCCAGAAATGGCCCTGTGCATCTCTGGAGCAACCTCATCATCTATACTCCTCAGGCCCGCCTAGAAGAACATGGCAGCGCGTTAACGAGGAGAGGTAGAAGAGAAAAATTAAGTCGAGTTTTGGTGTAAGAAAAGCAAGAGGCTCGATATACAGGAATACTGAAGTACAATTTAATTTAATTAAACTTTTTTGTGACCATTTCTTCATGACATAGTATACAGATCTTTTTATGAAAGATATGATATTTTTTATTACAAACTGTACTGTGACTTTTTTTCATACAAGACCGTCACTTTTTCAGGAATATTTTACTATTTATTTTGACAATTCTTTATGACATATATAATATGAGTTTTTATGACAGAAGACACTATTTTTTTATATTTTGTTTGACGTACTATACTATGATATTTTTATAACATACTATACTATGCCATTTTTCAAAACATACTATGACTTTTTTATGAAGTACTATACAATGACATTTTTCTAACACAGTATGTCGAAAAAAGTCATAGTATAGTATGTCGAAAAAGGTCATAGTATAGTAT
>NW_022280035.1:11291877-11336758 GCF_004355925.1 Anarrhichthys ocellatus | reverse complement strand
GTCGAAAAAAGTCATATTATAGTATCTCGAAAAAAGTCATAGTATAGCATGTCGAAAAAGGTCATAGTATAGTATGTTGAAAAAAGTCACAGTATAGTATGTTGAAAAAAGTCATAGTATAGTATGTTGAAAAAGGTCATAGTATAGTATGTCGAAAAAGGTCATAGTATAGTATGTTGAAAAAAGTCATAGTATAGTATGTCGAATGAAGTCATAAAAAGTATATAGTATGTCTAAAAAAGTCATAGTATAGTATGTTGAAAAAGTCAAGTTAGTTATAAAAGTCACAGAAAATTGTCATAGTATAGTAAGTCCAAAAATAATCGTAGTATAGCAATATAAAATGTGATTTTGACCCCATAATGACCGCTCACCTGGATCTCTGGGCCTGAGGCGCTCTTCTTAGAGGGCCGGTAGCCATAGTACTCCTCCTGACGCTTCAAAAACTTGCGGAAATGATCCTGGATCAGGAAGGTGGAGTAGAATTTCCCCACAGTCACCTCATCATCTGTAATCAGACAAGTCACAGTGCTGTCAGGGTGAAAAACAGTGGATTATTTTGTAAAGGTGCAATTTAAGTATTTCTATTTATCTTGAAAGACTCACCTCCAATAGGCGGGATGACCTGGTCTAACAGTTTCATACTTGTGCGTTTCCAGATTGATTTTATAATGGCTCTCAGCTCCTCGTTGGCCTGCTCAAAGTTACCTGTTTAGAACAATGTACATTACTTGTACATCAAGTTGAAGTCACAGATATACAATTTTAAATGCTCTGTACCTTCTGTTTTGATCTTGAGTGCAGTCCTGACGAGAGCAAACAGGGTGGCATTAAAGGTGACGGTGCCATCGCTGTTGAGAGGCATGTTCATGCCAATCAAGCGCTGTGGACAGGAAGCTGCTTTTTAAAATTGATACTAGTCTACCCACCCAATCGTTTTAAACAGTGCATCTTTTAAAATAAATTAATACCATGCTTTATCATTCATATTTGACATTCATTATTTTCTTTCCTTTTAATGTAATTCAAGCATACGTATGGTTGACCTTGTATTTTTCATTTGTAAATTGTACTTTCACAAATGCAAATGATCTGCATCTAAACCAAATCAGTGTAGTATGCCATAACAAATATCTTTACAAATTTCATAGTGTAGTTTATCATAAAAATGTAAAAATAAATGTCATAGTATTCCATAATATAGTCATAAAATCTAAACCAATCTAATACAGCCTAATCGTTTCTAAAATATTCAAAATGACATTGTAAGACCTGTACACTATTAATAGTTTTCATTGGGATATTAAATATGTTATGGTCTCACTTTTTGTGTAGTGTGTGTCTCTTTATACTATTATAGTACAATGTCCATTTACAATGATTTTATTGTATTGTTAATGTTTTCAATCAACATACATAAGACCCTTCTAACAGCCTGTCTGATGAGTTGTATATATAATTGCACCACATGGTCCTTGACACTGTTTATGACTGTACTGTATGTACCTTGCATGCAGCACGATGAGGACAGAACTTGCCAAAGCCCAGTGGAGGCTGGAGACGTCGCAACAGCGTCACCACGTCCAGATGCTTAATTCTCCCCCTGTTAAATCAGAAAAAATTTAGGGGTCATTTTAAGGGGCACCAATTAGAATCTGGCCTATTTATTGTGTTGACTGAGCATAAATAAATGAAGGGTCAAGTTTCACTAGTGTTCAGGCTTACGTGGCTTCAGGGTCATATTCAGCCCAGATCTTCTTAAACTCATCCAGATGGTGTGGACCAAGAAGAGACCAATCACGGGTTAGGTAGTCAAAGTTGTCCATGATGACAGCTACAAACAGGTTGAGGATCTGAGGTAGGTAAGAAAAAAAGACACTTATTCACACAGTTTTAAACTGTCTGGGCAAAGAAGGTATTTTTTTATTAAAAAAATATAACAACATATAACAACAGATACTAATGAAGCTTAAAGATAAATGTTGCTGCTCACCAGGAAGGCACAGAGACAGTAGAAGCTGAGGAAGTAGAAGACAGCGAAGTTGGACCCGCAGGTGAACTCCTCACCTGGCAGGAAGTCAGACTTGGGGTCACACTTCTTCCCATACATTGAAGCCATCATGACTTCCTGCCAAGCCTCTCCAGTAGCACACCTGGGTGTTTAAACCAAAGTGAGATTCTGGCTCAGTTTATGACCTTGCAGCCAATGGGCTTTCAACCAACAATGCTCGCTTGAAGACTCACCGGAATAACATCAGAACCGCCTGAGGGAATGTCTGGAAGTTGTTGTTGCGGTTGATTTGGGTGCCATCAACTAAGGATACCTTTCCAAAGATCTGAAGGGTTGTTTGAAATCCCAGCCGAAAATTGGTGACGAATACAGAAACTTGTCTTCGTGGCATTTATTCAAAAACACATTAACAATCTAAAGAGGTTGAAATGTTTCTATACAGAAAATAAAAATGGAAGACTTGAGTACCTGCATCCCGATGACAGCGTAGATAAAGAAGAGCATTATGATGAGCAAAGCTACGTGAGGAAGAGCCTGTAAGACACAAACACAAACAGTTTGGTCATTCATTTTTATTTCCACTTTCAACATGTTTTTTAACAATACTTTTTAATATGAGTGTGACTGACCTGGAAGGATTTAATGAAGGTCCACAGCAGGTTACGGATGCCCTCCGAACGGTTCAGCAGCTTGACCAGACGCATGACACGGAAGAGTCGGAAGAACGTGATGGAAACTGAGGCATTTTCAGACGCCTACAGACACAAAGACCGGAGGATTTGAGGAAAAGAAAACTTGAAAAGAGAAAAACATTGCTGGTTAAGTTTAGGCTTACCGCAATTGCTTGCATAGGATTTGTTTCCTGCACAAAGTAGATGAAAAGATGAAATACTGTAGTTACATGAGTTATGTTTGATAGAAGTTGTGATATCATTATTAAGAGGTACATAGCAGACATAGCACTGACTTGTTAAACATTGTTAAGGTTTGATTTACAATCACAAATCAGGGTTAATATTAGAGAGCAATCTTTCCACCTTTGATGAGTTACAAAGCCTCCAGGTCTTAGTTGCTGAAGACCAGAAAAACAACTACAATTTCTATCTCATGCGAAATAAACTCTATACAAACTTCATTGTCAAAATATTAAAGCTGCAGTGTGGAACTTTTGTCTTGCCCTTATAGTAGTAAGAGTAATTACCATATGGGAGAGACCAGCGACAGAGCAGGAGCTAGGAGTATGCTGGAAGCTATGGTTTTTTTAAGAAGCGCCGAAGAAAAGTTTCTGGAGTGGAAGCTCCAGATAAAAAATTAATTTGTTTCAAGAGGAAGAATTAAAGTTAAAAAAGAAATTGCACAGGAAGATTCGAAGAGAACGCTCCTGTGGGTGGGGAAGATGCGGCAAGTTCACTTACAGGCAATCGTGCGTCAGTGTGGGAAAGTTGCCACAGACACAAGACACCACAACTCCAGTATACTGCGATATACGGAGAGCTTTCCCTGGTAAAAGTCCTGTACAGTCAATCCAGCCATTATTAATACTTGCTGGGCTGATATAGTCAATGTTGAGCCCTTATAGTATTATAAGGGCATATCAAACGCCTTTAGGTCTTATCTTACGTTTGCACTGGTTCACCAGAAGTATGAGCCACACAGGGTCCAGTAGTACTAAAGTTTAGTAGAGAACATAGTGGAGTGCTCACACAGCAAGGCTCATGCAGCAGTGCAGTGCAGTGAAGATCAGATATTTACAGCACAGCCATGGAGACAGTACAGTCCTCCACTGGCAGCCAGGGCACTCTGTGGAGGATAGACAGATGAGGAGTGAGGTGCGTGGAGGACAGAGAATTGAGAGGGAATATAAGCAAAAGAAGAAGAGAAAGGGGGGATGGGAGATAAAGAGGAAAATAGGAGAAGATGTGAAACTAGACAAAGAAAACAGAAATTACTAAAAGCTTGTGTTTGTGGATGGAAAAGGTGAGGACAATGCAGTGAGAGAAACAGTGACTGGCAAGAAAAAACACTGGGTTTGTGTAGCATAACCCCATGAAATACCACTAAAACACTTTACTGATATGGTGCTCTTTTTCATTTTAAGTGCTCAGACAACACACAAACATCAAATCACATAAAATATTGTAATGGATAATTGTGGGAATAATGGAAAGTTTGGTGGCTGTGTAATGGAAATGGCGATTCGCACAAGGCACTGAGGAGGTTGGGAGAAAGGGAGCTGGGGTGGGAATGGCCAACGAAAGTACTGACCACGTTCGGTGAGCTAGTTCTGCTGGCAACAATCAGCTGTTGGGCAAAGTTTATATGCTTCTGCGTCAGAGCATTGAATAAATACATTTAGTCGATTCAAATCTAATCACACTATTGACTGGAAATGTCTCATTAAGACAAAACCAAGGACTTTCATACACAACACCTGCAATGTGAATCTGAAATCAGTGGAATTCATTGGAATCGATAAGACGTATAAAAGTTCTATCATACTCACATCGACTTCGCTAAGGATGACATCAACGACACTACCGATGACAATGACGAAGTCAAAGACGTTCCAGGGGTCTCCAAAGTAGCCCTGCACACACAGATACAGCATAAAGTGTGACACAGTAGGACATTGGATTGGGTGGATAATCATCTGAGTGTGAGGCTGTTACCCTCGCTTTGAAGGCCATGAGCTTGAGAATCATCTCCAGAGTGAAGAGCACGGTGAAGATCACGTTCAGGGTGTCTGACACCTTGGTCACATGGTCGGACTGGTTGCAGTGCTGTTTACAGTGGAATAAAAATATTAATCTCAACAACACTAACTATTAATCTGATGTAGTTTTAGTACAAAATGTAGTTTTATTGAAGATAATTGCACAAAACTTGAAGGAAATTTACAAAATGTACCGGCTTAAAGCCCATCAGTTTTTTCTCTAAAGCATTAATTATTTGACTGGACAAATAATATAAGAGTTTAAAAAAGACATCTTGTGGCATTTCTCATGTCAGAGGCAGAAGATCCTTGAGCATGTTGCCGGTTTCTACCACAAACAATTGGTTTTATTGTTTTCTGATTATCCGTTCATCTTCCTGTTGCCACCACCTCCAGCCCTTTGGTACATGCTGAACATCGTTTTGGTGAGTACCATGTTATCTTAAGCAATGGAAATGATGGCAAAACCTAATAAATAAGATCAAAATTGTCTTACAATTTAATTAGCATTTAATAAAGAATTAATCATGTCCATAATGAAACTTTAACAACTGGATCTCACCCTCTCAGTGTATTGTCTGGTCCCTTTTTACCATCGTTACATACAAAAATTGTTGGTGTTTCTGTGCAAACACACCTAATCCTGCCCAATATTAGTCTGGGACTTTGCTGGAAATCCATTTACAGTATATGCCCCGTATTTTGAATACAGGTTCAAAATTTTTCTCATTAATTAAATGATAAATGTTTTTAGGTTGCAGCACGATCTTAATTTACATACCTGCATCCCCAGACACAAGGTGTTGAGCATAATTAGGAAGAACATGAGGTATTCAAAGTAGCAGGAGGTGACAATGTACCAGACTCTGTACTGGTTAGGGTTTTTGGGGATGTAGCATCTCAGAGGTCGAGCTTTCAGGGCGTACTGCACACATTGGCGCTGAAGTGGAGGCAGAAGGTGGGTTATAAGAAAAGAATATTCGACACAACATTTTTTAGATTTCACTGGAAATGATTGGTGTCTTAGTGTACCTGGTTCTTGTCCAGCTCGCAGTCCTTGTACTCCTGCTCGCCCTGCTCCTGGAAAGTGACAATGACGAAGCCCACAAAGATGTTCATCATGAAGAAGGCAATGAGGATGATGTAGACGATGAAGAAGATGGACACATCTACGCGATTGTTGAAGACAGGACCCATGTCTTCTTCGTCTGAATCAATGGCTCTGTACAACAGTCTGGAAACAAATGGAGTGATGTTGAGAGACGAGGGAACATTTTCAAGACAAAGATCAAAGATCAGAAATACCAGAAGGCTAATTTTTATATATGGAATTAATTATTCAGTGGATTCAAAAATATATATATTGCCTTTATTACCATCTCTGGCTCCAGGAAATGGAATAACTTCCAACTAAATACCCACATAATAAGATATTCTGTCATCTAACACAATCAAACAGATGTGATAGAAAAATGGCAATTTAGCAAATGAAAATGTATGCTGTGCTTACTTTGGCCAGCCCTCAAATGTGGAAACAGTGAAGAGAGCCAGCATGCCAGAGAACACATTGTCAAAGTTGAAGTCATTGTTGAGCCATTCTCTCTTAGCCAACACTGTGTCTTGTAGGGAATTCTCCATGTGCTTCACAAAGAGTCCCCTGAAAGCAGACACAGAGAACGGTGACTCTAAAATAGCATTGCGGTTTTGATAGATGTGATCTACGATGTGTGAAAGATGTTTGCCTTACTGGCATTCCTCTCCTGTCATTTTCAACGAGTCTGTGCAGCTGTAGAATTTACCCTAGCAGGGAAAGGATTAGGGACACATTTAATACATAAGCAGCAAGGCATCTATAGTTATAGTAGATTCATCGGGAAATAGGACCTTAACAGTATTATAATACTTTTAATGTCAACATCATCTTTTTACAAATTACCTTGAAGAGCTGCACTCCGATACAGGCAAACATGAAATTTATCAGCATGGTGACCATGACGATGTTGCCGATGGTTTTGATGGCCACAAACACACATTGGACCACATGCTGTCATAAAAGAAAAACAATGACCACTTAATACTGTGAATACATGTACTAGTACAATTTTGAGGTATTGTACTTTACTTGTATTTCCATTGTAAGATACTTTATATTACCACTCAACCACATACAACAGAATCAAATATTGTACTTTTTAGACTCTTTTAATAACTATAGCAAGTTTTCAGATTAATATTTAACATAAACACATTTTATTAGCCTATAAAATACAAGGCATTGCTAAAGATACCAGTGGTTTGTATATTTGCTTGTGAACATTCACAAAAAGCAGTGTCTTGCTGGGCCTCTGTCATTTGATGCTTTAACTAAAGTAATATTTTGAATGCAGAACTTTTACTCGTGATTGAGTATTTTTTATAGTGTTGTATTGACTGTATTGTATTATTAAGTACAGGATCTGGTTACTTCTTCTACCACTGGAAACATATAGATTTCCCCAGGGGGAATTACTGTATTCATGCATGTGTTGTACCTTTAACCCTTTGGCTCTATTGATGGCCCTGAGAGGCCTCAGCACCCTCAGCACCCTGAGAATCTTCACCACAGAGATGGCACTGGATCTGCATACAGCACATGACAAAAACAAAATCTTAAAATGTGCATGTGGCACATATCTATCTAATAGGGCAATCTCAAAATGTTTACTCACTCCATCCCCATAGAAAGTAGAGAGACTCCAACCACAATCAGATCCAGGATGTTGAAGGAGTTACGGCAGAAGGAGCCCTCGTGCATGAATGCTCCATATACTGTCATCTGTCATTCAGATACATACAGTAACACCCAGGACATTGCACCAAACATACTTGTGTTTAAGCTTTTCATTTAGTCAGAAGAACTCGTGTTGCATTGAATGTCAAATAGAACTGTGAAAAGTAGTTGATTAATCAATCGGTCAATTGACAGAACATTAATCTGATTCCTTTTAATTGACTGATTATCGATAATGAAAGTAAATCTATTTTCAGCTCTAATGTTGACAATTGTTGTTTATTTCCAGCAGTGGGGCTTTAAATACTATCATTGTTAATTAAGTAGCTTCCCAGTGATTCCTGTGAAACATGTAAGGCCTTCAAAGAAACCTGCCTCATCCTGGTCCGACATGTTTCACCCCCACATAAAACAATTTCATTATTATGAAGTAAGATTCTAGTGACCTGTTATACATAGAATGCTGTTTCAGAGGCTTTTGCCTTTGCCAAGTATAACATTAGAGATTTAATTGTTTAGTTTTCTGTAATTTCTGGAACAAAATGCTCAAATTCAAACACAGAATATCAGAAAAAATGCATCATCAGCTTCAGAAGAAAACTATCTATATGTGTTATCTGGTATCTTGACTTCAAAGAACCACATCGGTCAACACAAATAGGGCAGAACATAAAAAAAATACAGCACATTACCTTCAGTACTATCTCAATGGTGAACACAGTTGTGAAGACAATGTCAGCATAGGCCAATATCTGGAGGAAAAGCACAAAGGTTTGCTGTCAAATGTTGTCCTTCTTTCAATCGATAATGCTCTGAGTAGTGGTAGACCCGGTTGTTACCTTGTTTCTGTAGGACTTGGGATCGATGGGGTCCTCAGCTGCCAGGGAGATGGAGGAGAGCAGGATGAACAGAAGGATTAAGTTGGTGAAGGAGGAGGCATTGATGATCTTGTAGCACAGTTTACGAAACCTGGATACCAACAAATATGCAAAGACATACAGTCATCAGTGAGTTCAATCAATTCACTGTTGGGTTTTCATGGTACAGCATGAGAAAACTCAGAAATATAACCACTGTTATTCTCAGGTTGGTATGGCTGGTTCCTACTTGTTCTGAGGGCTAAAAATGAAAAAGGAGCTGGCTTCAGGCAATGGAACGGCTTCTTCCTTCAGCTGCAGGTCGGCCATCGGTCGGGGCCGAGGGCTGATGGGGATTTCGGGCTCTACCTCCTCGTCATCACCTACCATGTGGAAGGAAATAGACTCAAATTTCTACAGTGCAATGACAAATTAACTTTAAAACTGGTTGGTAGTAGTTGTGTTGCAGCATTACAGAAGAAAATAAAAAGCAAAAATCAAGCAAATTAAACCAATATTGTTGAAAAAAGGGGAAATCTCTCTATATTCAATCATGTTATAGACCTTAGATGGTAGTCACAGGAGTAGTGTGAAAAGAGCCTAACTTTAGACTCTGCTATAAACTCGACTGAGTCTAATAATAATAATGAAGGGTTACTATACTTATACTGTAGCCAGGATAGCAGCACTGGTAAACAGCCAGTGTAATGAATATCAATTACTGCGATCAGTGACCACCTCCTGCCACAACTACATCACTGAGAAATGTGAGAGGACGAAGAGTTTGAGTAGAGGTTTAGACATTTATTACCTGGGAAGTCGTCAGGTGGGAAAGGATCTTTCACTTCATTGACATTGGACTCAAACTCGTCAACTTTGAGCTGAAAAAACAAATAAACATGTATTATAGCAACTTATGCTCCTGATTAATATATAATTACCGACAGTAAATATGTGATATGATACCAGAAATAACACTAACCTTGGCTGTTGTGGGCATGATCTCCATCTTGGCTCTCTGCTCTGCCAGTTTCTTTGCTATCCTCTCCCTGTCCTCATCAGTCTTCTCAGGCATTTTGGACCTGGAGGGTAATAAAAAGAGGGAACATAGTAAAGTCTAGCTGTGAGAAGACGGAGCAAATCCTCGCACTTATGTTATGTATTCTGTTTCTCACCTTAGTAACTTTCTTCTCAACTTCTCCTCCGCCTTTTCTTTCTGAGCTGAAGTCAGACTCTCAGCCTCTGCCAGGTTGTCGACGGCGATGGCCAAGAAGACATTGAGGAGGATATCTGATCGCACTAAACTCAGGAGAATAAACACCTTTTTTATTTTTATTATTGCGAAGTATCCAAGTTTTAGCCACTTTTCTTCTAGCCCTACCATGAGATTGACTTGAGATTTTGAGTGAAACAACTCAACAACTATTGCATTGATTGCTATTAAATCGTGTTCACACATTCATGTCATCAGGATAGAACTCCGATGTCTATTGTGTTTAGTGCCAATTAGTAAATGTTAGCAAACTAAGCCAGTCGCATGCCTGTAGATTACAAGATTACACTGTGAGTGTATGTGAAGGATACAGTTTCCACACACAAAGAGGATGATAAAGAAGATGGCGACCAGGATGCCAGGAAATTCAGGCCCTCCATAGGCCATAATGCCATTGTTCATTATGGTGGTCCAGTCCTCTCCTGTAAGGATCTGAGAGACAGCCATGTGTTAAAAAACAGACGGTGATTCATTATCGTCAGGTATGAAAGGATGATGTAGATGCTACCACTGTTAATGAAAGTAATGATACCCTATGGATCATCAAAATCAGGCAAGAAAGGTTTAACAAAATCAAAGCTGACATTGCTGGGAGTTTAAAGCAGACCATCTATGAATCAGTGTCAAGCTTCACCTGAAAAACACTGATGAGGGCCTGAGGGAAGTTGTCAAAGTTACTGCGTCTGGGTCTGTGGTCGGTAAAGTTGAATTTCCCCCCAAACACCTGCATTCCCAGCAGGGAGAAAATGACGATGAAGAGGAAGAGAAGTAGGAGCAGGGAGGCAATGGAGCGTACAGAGTTGAGGAGAGAAGCCACAAAATTACTCAAAGAGGTCCAATACCTGCAAAACAGTGAGAAGGAGAGAGGTGTGAAATTACATTGACTCACACTTAATGCAACACGATCCTTTGAGGGGACATGACTTACTTTGTTACTTTAAGGATCCTCAGCAGCCGGATACACCTTAGTACAGAGAAACCCAAGGGAGCCACGGCTCCTGCAGAGAACATGATCATCTCCAGGATACCGCAGAGCACCACAAAGAAGTCAAAGCGGTTAAATAGGGACATGAAATATGCTCTTGGACCCAGAGCATACATCTTCACAAACATCTCTACGATGAACAGCACCAGCAGTATTCGACTGGCCACATCTGATGAGATAAGAGGGGAAGGGGAGATGAATGGATGGAGCTGGGAGTGATATCATTTTATTTAAAATTAAATATTTAAATACTATTTTATTCACCAACCTTGTAGAGACGTGAGCGAGTCAGGCTGGTGGTGGTGTTCTGTTGCTATGGTCAGGGTGTTGAGGAAGACGAGAAACATCACTAGCCAGTAAAAGCTCTTAGTTTTCACATACAGCAGACACTTCATCCTGAAGAAACGGTTCCAGCGACGGGCCAGGCGACTAAACACAAGAATAACCCTGGCTTACTGTGTCGAGTCACGTGAATATTGTATGTAAACATTGATACAATTACATAACTGCAGACTCACTAGTAGTAGACAATTTGGCCCTTGCCTTCCAGGTCATACAGGCTGTCTGTATCAGGGTCGCTGGTTAAAGGCAGGAATCCTGACAAGAGAAGAACAAATATGATTTAGTATCTCTACAAGGGATTGGTCCTGACGTGGATTGTAGTGCTGACCTTTGCCCTCTCGGTCAGCATCCAGGACTTCAGCGTGAGTGATCCACTCCATGTAGCCATGCACGTCTTCATCCAGTTGCTGACACTCTCGCAACTTCTGGAACTCTCCACGTGACCTGGCCTTCTCTCGCTCTTTGGTAAATTCTCTGAGTGGAAAGACAAAGAAAAGCATAAAAGCATTAGTGGTTATTTTTTTGCTTGTTCACGCAAAAAGGCAAGATTTAGACATTAGAAAGGATAGAAGATTATAATTGTCTTACCCACTGAGCACACCCAGAACCAAATTAAGCACGAAGAAGGAACCCAGCAGAATGAGGGGCACGAAGTAGACCCAGGGCCATTCATTTCCCATGGCATCATTAACCTGAAAGACAACTCTTTGTCAGCCACAAACAATGAATTCTGTTAGGTATACTTTACACAACATATACCTAAAATGTAGACAGATGTAAAGGTTTTGGTGGCAAGAGCACAAACACTGAAAATAAAAAAACAACCGAGAAGATGTTCAAGCAGTCACTGACCCAGTAGAGAACTTTGGTCCATCCCTCCATGGTGATACATTGGTAGACTGTAAGCATGGCAAAGCCAATGTTATCAAAGTGGGTGATGCCATTGTTGGGACCCTCCCAGCCTGGCCGACACTCAGAGCCGTTGATCATGCAGCGGCGTCCGTTACCAGCCTGAGCACATGGTGCAGGCAGCTCGCCTTCTGCTGTGGAATAGAGGTCTGTGGGCAAAAGAGACGAGATACATTTATTTAAATGGAGTTTCGGGGGAATTATAGCTGGTAATATAGTATCAGGTATGACTATAAATAACAAAATAAAAGCTCAAATGAAGCAACGTCACGATTGTGCCCTTTACACTTACTTGTGCCAGTGTAATAGCAGGTTTTATGCATTTTGCACTTGAATAGCTCCAGTCCCATGATGGCATAGATGGTGACCAGTAAAAAGACGAGAAGGGCAATGTGCAGCAGAGGCAGCATGGCTTTAAGGATGGAGTTCATCACCACCTGCAGGCCTGAATGTGAACAGTAAAACCATTACAACAGAACAACATCTCAGCACTGTTTCCAGGAAGCTTTCTTCACATAAAATGTATTTCCACATTAATCACACAGTGTTACATGGACACAAGGTGTTTCTGCAGCATTTTTGGATTACAGAAGAGGCTCTTACTGGGGACTCCAGAGACGAGACGTAAGGGTCGCAGCACTCTGAAGGCTCTCAGTGCCTTCATGTCAAACCCCCCGCCCTTCTCCTTTGGCACACCTGCTATCTTATTGATGGTATCCAAGGCAAAGGTGAAGAGACTGTAGGAAATATTACACAACCATAAGTGTCCAACCCCTCCTCAATACAATATTCCAGTTCAGATGTGACTGTAAGATATAAAATGTTTAACAAAATGTCAATGGCAGTTTCATAGATGTGGTTTAACGCTGTGGTAGAGATATCCACATGCAGCTTGGAGCTCATCTTACCCCATGAAGACGATGACAAAGTCCAATATGTTCCAACAGTTACGTAAATAGGCGCCTTCGTGGAACACAAGCCCATACGCCACTATCTTCAGAAAGCACTCTAACGTGAATATGATCAGGAAGATGTACTCCAAACTCTCCTGCAGCGAGACAAACACATGCCTGGAAATTACATTATATAAAGCTCACACCTTATAGGTTCAATTCTCAAGTAACGAGTGATTGGAGTAAGTTACAACTTTGGCATTGAAGCACCGGCTACGGGGAATAGCAGTAGATGTTGTTGGTAATAGAATAACTCATTAGCTTTAGTAGCCTCATGGCTAATTGTGATTAGCTATGAGGCTACTGTTTAATGCAGATTAAACATGACCTCAATAGGTTTAAACAGATCGATGGCCCATGTGTCACATTATGATTACTGAAACCAGCCACAATTCACAAGCTTTGTCTGACAGTTTAAGACAAAGCAAACTCTTGGCGGATATTTTAAATGTTTAGTTCAGAGGTGGTAAACAGATAAATATCACATCTATGGAATAAAATCACCTGTTTGCAAATCAGGCCTTTATCATCAGTGCTGATATTTTCAGAGACAAACAGCAGACAGACACAGGGCTGAGTATGGGTTTCCTCAGTGGTGACTGCCACTGACAACAAATGAATGAAGACGATGGAACGCACACAAGAGGAACTAACATAACTGCAACGTCAGGGTAGTATTATTTTGCTACCAAAGCACTCCATCACACATATTTGCTTACAATTGTCCTCATTAGATCCACACTACTTCTTTTGCTCGTCATTGCTGACGTAAATACAAATGTTGGAGAAGATGAGAACAGTACCATAGAGCCTCCAGGGAATCCTGCCACAACTTCATTCATCATCAAAGTTCCGTTGAAGTACAGCGTAATATAAATTATATATGATATGCTGTTTGTTTCCCTTTGATCCTTTTAAACAAATCAGGTCAATCGTTTTTGGCTGAATCATCCAACAGCAGTCCCCCAAGCCCTAATCGATTAGAATATCCAAGGCCAACCTTGCATACATTAACAATACTACATACATGTATTGACTAACTCAAGAAATGGAGAGGAGGAACAAGCAGAGCAGCGCTTCTACATTGTAGTGTATCAATGTTACGAGCCATCATATTTAGTACATGAGTGTACAGTAAATGTGGTTACATGACGCACCATTTGTGGACTCTCCTGTAGCCACTTGCGTCACGGAGTGACACTGCCAGTGCCGACATACTTCTAACAGCAAAAAGGGGGGTTAAGTTGACCAGCTCCTGTTACATCGTTCACCTCTGAGGAATGGCTCAGTAAGAAGTAAGAAGGATTTGGTGGAAGGCTGGTGAGTGGGCCAAAGTAAAGATATTAAAGAAATGGGGTCAGTTTCAGGTTCAGATATCTGATGACTTAATGAATTTAGCTGTCAATCAGTTGGATATCAACCTAGTGATGTGTGGAGTTTATTGACTGGAGGGAGGAAAGCTAGTGATTGCTGGCTATGGACGCTATATGGTGATTTGAGCTTCAGGCAACACCTCTCAAGACAGCGATCCGCATATAACGTCAGCTCATGGAGCCTCCTCAATATCATAACACCAGTGTCAATACAACCTCAAATATCTAGACATTGGCAATTTGTGTACACTGTGCAAGAGCAAACATATTTCCTTTGCTCAGTTAAACACACAGACATTTGGATCATCCCTGGGTGGTATTTGTTCAGCCACCTTTAATACACTACCCACATCCTCACAGCATGGATAGTTGTCTCTCCTTTAACATGAGAGACTTTGTGAATCTCCCGCCATCTAGAGAGTCAGGAAACCCTTAGGCTTCTTCATTTGTTTTGACAGAATACATAAAAAATATTTCTTGAATTATTATGTTTAGCAAAAAAGGTCATCCACTCAGATGCAACAATCCTAGTTTTAAAGGCATGTACGTTTCAACCAGTTTGGCGGCATTTCAATTAACAAATTCATAAAAACAGACATCACAAGCCATTTCTGAACTTAACATTTTCATATTCTGTAAATGTAACCATGCAGGTGAAAACATAATCACACATATCAAAATCCCACATATTGGTACTTAATTATCATGGGTTAGGGTTATTGACTTTTGTCTTCTTTCATAGCCCATTTCTGAGTTGGATGATAAACTAACAGCACAGTTGTTAGATGACATGTTTCTCTGCAGACACAGATGGGATTCCAAATTAAGAACTGCGTTGTGTCTAATGTGGCTTGGCACTCAGATCAGTGACCAGCTGAAACTCTTATATATTTAGTGCCTGGCTCAAAGCAGTCATATGAATGTGTTAAACACAGCTGCACAGTCATCCACTAGTCATGGTAAAATACTGGAGACCATGAGTGAAATATTTTGTTTCTTTTGCATATCTGAAAAGCCACAGCTCCTCCTTTAGAGTACTGAGTCATACGTCAAAGAAAGGGTTTGTGTTCACACTCATACTCACCAAGTTTATGTTGGTGTTATTGCTGTCTTCTTCAGGCATGGGCAGGAACACAGCCAAAGCAATACAGTTTGCAAAGATGGTCAATAAGATGATGATCTCAAAGGTTCTGGATGAGGAAACTCAGGATCATAACAACAACACACGAGGAGGACTGGTAAACTCCCGGTTACCACGAAAAGGAACTTTAACAAAGGGATACAATTTGCTTGGAGTAATATAATTGATGATGATAATATTTGAGTTAATTGTGTACATGTCCAGTAACGGATGGGTAAGAAACACTGTTAGAATATAAATTGTAAATTTCATGTTTTGTGATTTAATGTAACAAATCAAATAAATCAAACTCTGATTATATTAATAAGTGCCTCTAAATGCCGCCTGAAACATCATCTCTGTTCTAGCCCATTGCTTAGCCACAGTACATGTAACTTTGTCTGCTGTGCTGCTTCATTCTTGTCCATAGAGGGCTCTCTCAGAGAATTCCCCTGCCAGGTCAGCATCATGTCTCCCTGTGATGCCGCAGGACAGCTGCACAGCCCAAGAATATGATCACACCATTTAAACACAGACTACTCATCAGAAATAATGCAGTATGGTCATTCTACATTCTATAATGGATATTCATTTATCCTAAAATCTGTGAGCATTTATATACTTTTTAAAAGTACAATTAGAAGGATTTAAGGGGTTCAGCCTATTCCTGTTATTAGGTTCTAAACATAACATCAATGCATTCTGTTACAGAATAACATACCAACGTGATTTAACTAACCCATGACCCGACTGAGGATTGGGAGACAATAAATATTTACACAATCATCTCTGTTCTATTGTGACATTAGGGCAGTCACTAGATAGATATAATTAGTTCTTTCTATTTTGGATGTAAAATATGTATTATCCAGGAATGGACATCAGGCTAAAAGCAGGAAACCCCCTTTAGGGGCCCTAACATCACTCAGCAGTCTGCCTTGTCCTCAGGCTTCAAGCCTCACAGAGTGCCAGCACTTCAGAGCAGCTATTTGCACATTAAAAGTAGAATGTCAGCTATCAGGACACTAACAGGCGGCTTCATTAATTGTCTGCCAGATGTAAATAGATTGGCTTAAGAGGCTCTCCAGGTGAAAATACAAAGGCTACAAACCTCACTTTGATAGAGCTACCAAATACATAACCAACGTCTTAACATTTCAGGGATCGCCTTAACACAGTTCGATAGAGGCTTGGCTTGGGCATGCTTACCACAGGTGAACTACATGGCTGATAATTAACCTGTATCTCAGTGTTCTTAACCAGAGCCCTACATGTTGTTAAAACCTTGAGTATCATACATACTGTATACTCAGGGGTAAAATACTTCCAAGCCAATTTCTACTTCTTATTACAAACACAAAAGTCTGCGAGTTGTGTATAATGTAGGCAGGTGTGTGTATGTGAGATATAAAGGATACTTCCACTCCACAATGCTGGTACAGGCCTTACGGAAGGGATTTTTGAGGTTGAAGAGGAAGAGGGTTCTCGCAGGTCGAGGGTTTCCCCCTGTGGCCTGTAGCTTCTTCAGCTTCTCCTTCTGCTTTCTCTTCAGCTCCTCTTCATTCATAATAACCAGCTTGTCCTCTGCTTTGGCCGCCATCTTTACACCTCAACCGGTAAACGCTCCTAGTCCTGTAGAAGTGTGTCTTCTTACTGAATAATCCCAAACTGAGGCACTTTATATCTCCCGGTTGTGAAGGCCCCGGAGTTCCAGACCTGCCGATCCTGTGTGCGCTCCTCTGCCGCCTTCTCTCCCCTCTCCCCCTGACTCTGTCTCCCTTACGCAGAGCCACAGGCCTCTCCTCTTGGCTGAGGGTCTTTGACAGAAAAACCCCCTCGGCAGAGAAAAATAACAGGAGCCCAGAGTGGCTGGAGGAGCAGTTGGCCCTGCTGTAGTTTAAATTTAGACTGAACCACTGACAGGCCATGCTTGGGGATGGTTAGGGGGGTATGGGAGTGGAGGTGGGGGGGTGTAAGGTAGAAGATGGGAGTAGATGTGATCAGGGAGAGGTTGGGTCAGGGCAGCAGTGGCAGACTAGAGCACAAGAAGGGGACAGACACAGTTTAGGGGATTTGCGCAGTAGCAGAATATCACCATTAGCCCCCTGAACCTTCTCTCCTTTTCAAAACAGACTCAGCTGCTGGACACTGGTGTTGAACCCTAAACTGTCAGGAGAGGAAGAGAAAATACACATGGATATTTCTGCCTCACAATCTCAAACTATCAAACACTGTTTTTACATGTTGGATATTCTCTATCTGAATCCTTGGGGGGGAGGAGTCTGGTTGTATTTATACTAAACGGTTTGTATACTGCTTAAATAGGAGATGGTAAAGGCGTTCCAATGTAGGTCACAATATAGAAAATGCAGGCAAGATTGACATTTACTAATCAAAATGATGTTCAATGGTAAGCCTTACTTTAGACGTCTCGTTTTATAAATTTAAGATTAAAATGTGATCAAAAAAAGTGTCTATAGTTGGGTTGTTACCACGCGTGGCATATACCTTCATCATACACCTTGTTAAAAAACAACAAATAAGTGCTCAGAATCACTCATTTGTAAAACAGATTTTTGATGATCTGGGAACAAAATAACAGCTTCTAACTTTTTTGTTTGTGTATAGTCCATGTGTGCAAGCCCACTTATTGTGTACTCTGTCACCCCCTATTGTCAATCAGCAATAGCAGCGACTTCTGCCGCAAACATCCAGAGGAAGAGGGAGGGGGGGGGGTGAAAGCATTTATATATATATATTTTTATTTCACATCAAGCAGAATGTATAAATATGAGCAGTGACATAATCCAGTGAGACTGGAGCAATATACAACAACATAACACGGATACTAGTTATAGGAAACTATACTTACAATCAATCAATCAAAAACACTTCAATGATAATACAAACCGTGACAGACAAATACACTGCAGCAGTTCACATTGTGCATGAGAGGATGTGGGCCAGTTTGCTGTATTAAAAGGTCCCTAACAGGGAACTTCAGTAGTAGGATGCAACGGGGAATTCACTGACACATAATTATTCACTTGAGGGCAAAGAGGCATCCTGGTTCTGCCACACTTAACCGCATTATCAGCAGCTTTACTGATTTAGGACATTCTCCAGTAGGAGAGATTTGATTACACTGAGGATAGCTTTAGAGCTTTGTGAAATGCCCCGTTCTCCAGTTCTCTCTTTGCATGGGAAAGTATGTTCACGCAAAAACCTCACTGAACAAACCTTTTTCAATCAGTTTTCACATTTACATTCAAGATAAAATATTTAATTTATACTAACAACTAACACTATTAAAACTAATGAATTGGTAGACCTTACAATCTGTTATATTTCACAACTGTGAATTGCTGACATTTAGGATCCATGTTTTGCACTGGACTTTGTTGTCACACATTCACCCTCACAAGGAAAGAAACAGAAAAGGCACATATTGGGGCTCTTATATGTAGCAAGGTCAGAGCCTTAAAACAACGAACCCCAACATTTATAATCCATCAATTACTCTATTAATCCAAATGATACTCAATATACCCAAGTAACTATGCACAGCAATGGGAGACAAATAAATTACTAAAATGATTACTAGTGCTAAACTAGGAAATGTGCTATGCTTGACAATAGCATAGGTAGAGAACTCTTTCTACCCAAATAGACCATTCACATACACAAAGCATTTCTGTTCTGAGGTAACTTCATAAATTATGCTGCAAGAAAAAAAAACAGCTTAACAATATACCAAATCAGCAAGAAGCTAAAATGAAAAATGATAGAGGAATCTTAGAAACTAGTCAGTCTCGCTTAATTTACTAAATCAAGACATTCAAAATCTGTTGCATTGCAAATTGCTGAAATGATTGAGATGGTTTCAAGCAGTTAACAGTGCGCAACCATGCCATTTTTTTCACAACTGCAACTTTGCCTAAAATGTTACATATAATAAATAAAAAGCACCTGCTTGTTAGATCAGTATGTCTTCTTAGTGAGGAAATACTTATTGAGAGGGTGCCATACACAGCATTAACAAAAAGGTTAGTAGTAGTGCAGCTGGTGACAGTGTAATAGCGCTGAGCCCAGGTAAGTTATTCTAAACCTTCTTTGAGGTCAGCTGTGGGGTTTAACTAAGCATCTTGTGGCGGTCAAAAACTGTCTTGCGTTGTTCCTGGACCTGCTTTTTCCAGCGCTGCTGTGCTCCTTCAACCCGCTCCAGCACTGTGTTTCCTTTGGCCTGGGCACTGTCCACAGGAGGACGCATCTCCTGAACACACAAAAACAAAGAATAAATTAAAAAATTCAAGGATTTCACATTCAACTGATATAAAATAAAGACATATACTGTATGCAGTGTGCAAAACACAAATTTGATCCAGGGCTTGGGCGAGACCTCCCACGATTGCCACACGGTATTTCGCACACTGACGTGATTACACGTGTTATTTGTTAGAATGGTTACCTCAGAGTCCTCCTCATTGTGCAGTGGCTGGGTGTAGGCGTCATGTTTGCGAATAAGAGGATCAACCAGCAGCAGGAACAGCATGTAGAGCAGCAGCGCACCCACAACAGACAGGTAAATGATGATGGTTACCTGGGACGGACAGAATGGAAAACATTCAGAAATTGGTATATTTGGAGGTATATTTCAAAGTCACTAAAATCCCAAAGAAAGCTGGTGGTACCTTGATGGTGTTGCTACTTCGTTCCTCGTACTTGCACTCACACAACAGGCAGTAAGCTTCCACGTCATGGCCAGGCACCGGCATGGGCTCCACTACATGGAGGCAATTACTGTAAAACACATCAAAGTGTCGGGATGGACGGGCAACTCTTAATCGTGTTTCTCAATGACTGAACGACTAAATAAAAGCTTTCTCTTACCAATCCTTCTGAGTCACATTTCTGTTATATATGTGGCCAGTGAAGTTTCTGTATGGCGGGCAGATGCACTTGCAGCGAACATCCTCAAAGTTCTGTAATCATCAAAAGAATTGAGTGAAAGTGAGCACAAACTTGGCGAACCGCTTCCTAAAATGCCTCAGCTCACATGTCTTGTTTTCATGCTATGTTGTCTCCATAGCACTAGCCCTCTCTCTGCATTATTAACACAATTAGGTTAAAGAAAAAGTTAGTAATTCTTGCTTGAAAGGCAAGAATTCTGAATCAACATAGTTACATTAGAGTCAAATATATCCTTTAAAATGCTTCACTTTTCATCAAACCACTCATTATTTACAGAAACTTAAGAATTCAATGCAAACTTTACTTTTCATAGGAAACTCTGGTGCATTCATTTTGGCCTTGACTGCAAGCAAAAACAATGTTTTGATATTAATGACCCTCAATTTACATTAAAATGAATTGTTTGGATACACCGGGTACTCATACTCATATTCAATTTACCTCAGTTCATTTACTCTGACCACATTTCATATTCATGAATCAAAAATTTATAAGGAAGAAGCCAAACTATTATTATAAATGTCAAACAATACATTTCATCTATAGCTGAAACACCTGAAAACTTTACACGGTTACAGTGGTTATGTTGTGGGTTACAAGCTGAATACTTGTATCGGTCTCAAATTAAGTTTAATGGGAAAAAGACATTAATTAACATATAGCTAACGCTACATAAACAAACATAATTATTAATAATACGGTCCACAATAACACTGGTTTTATTCCACTCTCTCTCAATACTAATATTACAGATACACGTGCAGTTTAGTCTCCTTCACAAAGGGATTTTGCTTTAGGACAAATAAGTTAAGTGAAGGGGAAAAGGGACACACAACAGTTTATGGATGTTACTACTGAGGGTTTCTGAAAGCATCTGTCACGTGCGGAGCTGCATGATTTACCTTCGCCTGCACAACAACAAGAGCATCCAGCAACAACAAGGTCACCACTGCGGGTACAACAGATGTCCACGATAGTTTCCTTCCAGAGGACATGTTCCAACAGGAGACACGATTTGCTCGATGGTCTCAGAATGAGCTGCAGCGCTCTGTCAAAAACAAACGCAGCGTTAGCAGTTAGCTAGCAAGAAACACACGAGAGTTCACTGCAGATTCACTGAAGCTAAAGGCAACCTTAACTAGCAATACAGTTTACTTACGTTGTAATGGTAGCTGGAGTGTTTGTCGCTGCTATGCATTCAGGGTGTAGCTAATGCACCAGCCAGCTGTATTTATTTAGAAGAAAGAAATGTTGGACTTCCTTGTTCCGGGTTGTCGTCAGACGTCACGTGCGCCACGCAAGAAACATGCATCGACACTGACACCTACTGGACACAAATACAGAAATAGACTCTTTATAACTTGCATGTTATGTTACGTTGTACTCCACAACATTTCAGAGTTAAATATTGTACTCTAATAGAATATGATGGAGTGTTATTTACAGGGGCGTATAATGAGGGGAATATTGGAACTAACTACCCAGAGCCCCAACATGCATAGGGCTCTGAGAAAGTCTGCAATTAAAAGTTTTTCTGCAAATATAATTATAATTAGCAATAAACTTAGTCCTGTTGGGCCAAATCAATTGTTAGTCAAGAAAGTTTCCAAATACCTCTCCGCTATCTTGATCAGTTTTACTATTGTGCTTAGAAACATTACTGATGCATACAGTCAACTTGAAGCAGCAGCTGAAATCTTTAACACCTTGGACTGAGTTTTTATTTAACATGACTGTGTTAAGAGCAGTCAATCAGTTTGTTTAGGAGTACTTTAAACACTTAGTTTAGTATATTTTTGTGATGGTATTTCAGTGCTTTTCTGTTTTGAATGCAGGCCTTTTACTGGAGTATTTGTACATAGGGGTATTGCTTCTCTTTACTGCCTGTACTGTTTTTCTCTTCGGCAGACAGAAACACAACTCAAGTGATTGAGTATCTTGAGTAACAATCATCGTTTATCAGTCACATTTATGATGAGATAACATCAATATTCTGTATTATTCTAAACACACTACCATGGAATTTATGACTCAACAGAATGTTTTTCCATATCTTTCAGTCAAAATGCTTTTTTTCTTTTTTAAATGTCGAACCATGTCTCCCTGGTGAAATCTGAAATGTAAGCCACAGCTTCTTGACCCAATCAATACCTCTATTTCCTGGTAATCCTGCTTTCACGTCTCTCTGTAAGATACTCATACCTTTAATAAGCCATAGAAATCAATGCCTCACAAATTCAGCCTGAACCACTTGAGCTTGCGGTCACAGAGATCAATGGAGACCATGGTTATTTCTCTAATGAGCTATGACATCGGTGTGAACAGCACAACATGCATGTGCCGCTTGATTCAACCACTTAAAACAACTGCAATAGTTACTGATCTTTCATTCATTCAATCATGCTTGCATTTATTCATCTGTGTAATAATCACTGTGTGTCTTTGTAGCCATAATGCATGTAGTATAATAAACCAGCTCATAAACTCGCTTCAGTTTGGGACTTATGCAAGCCCTCTACTTGTATTTCGTTCTCTCAGTCCTGTCATTGTAAGCCACTTAGTTCCCTGTCTTCTCTGATGCATGGCTGCCCTTTACACCCTTAGGCCAATTACAGCATAAATGACAGTGACCAGAGCTCAGTGCCAGGTCTCATTATCGCTTCAGAGCTCTCATGAAGAAGAAAAAAGGTGATTCATTTCCTTTTTAGGTAGAGGTAACCAATTTCATTCATTTCAGAAAGAAAATAAATCTAGTAACCTTATGTCAAATACTTTATTATCTCAAAACAAAACTGTAATTGATGCAGACAGACACAAATGTTTTGACAAAGTTTGTGGGCAGGGACTGCGCACAGTCTGATTATCAAACGGCAAATGAAAATGATCCCTAATGGAAACACTGCAGAGAAATCCACCTTATAAACAAACTCAAATATGTCAAGTTCTCTTATTTGTCAAGGTACCTGGAGTTATTGACTGAATCACATTATTCAAGCATTCATTTCATGAGACTGAAAACAGCAGGCAGTTTGCCCACTAGGAGATGCTATAAGGCCCACGGCAAAGCAAACTGAATCCAGACCAGCAGACTTTGGGTGAAACATACTTTGGAGTGATCTACAGGGATACAGATAAGATGTAGGAAGATATAATGCAAAACAAGATTCAATATGTTGTGAAATCCACAGGTGAAGCTACATAAAAACAAACCTTGATGTTTGATTTAAATTGCATTAATGGCAGGTTTGTAGCACCACAGAATACAACGTGACTCAACAGAATTTAATATGAATCAGTGTAGATATATATTGTAACAAAAATTGTATGTGGTTTATAGCATACAAATGAAGTCATACATGTCCTACTGAAAGAAGATACCAGTGTCTGTCCTTATTTTCGCACTTTCAATACACCCCTCCACCTTTCAGCATTGTTCTTTTTGACCTTTATCACATAGTCTACAGTATCTTTTTGCTCTCCTCCCTTCCTCCGTATCATGTTTTTGTAGAGAACACTGTTTGAATAACAAGCCTATCTCTGTGTGTTAACTCTCCTCTCCTCTCCTATCCTCTCGGCTGAGGCGATGCATTGTGGGCAGCAGCACTATTCTCATAGACACACATGGTAATTACAGTAGTAGGAGGCAGCAGACAGTGGTGGTCCAGGGACAGCACAAAACTATAAATCACAACTCCTGGTTCCGCCCTCCTGAGCGTAGCCGATCACGCTCAACCAAAAAGCAATTCTGCCAACATGTGTTTGCACATTTGTCTTCATCAGCCACTGGCTTGTTTTGGGCCCCAGCGACGGAATTTTCTTCAAACGTGGACTACTTCTCAAGTGTTACAATCAAAGTCCGCTTTATCAGGCTCAACAATTATCCACACTTGAGATGTAGTGAGCATAGTTATTTTATGTCAGCAAATACCAATAACATTAAATGGTGAAGAGGGTACTCTGTGTTTACTTTGAACATTGTGGTGAAGTAAAAAATCAAAACAAAAGCAAGAATGAAACCATTAAATACATACAAAATATAACCTTAATCACCTTCACTTTAGCTTTAGTTTTTTTGTTTCGAAGGTAGCATGAGATGCTTTAAGGAGAAGTGTCCAAATCAAAGAGGTGGAAATAGCAAAGGTGTTAGAAAAGTAGGCAGTGATGGTGATTCAGAGTACAGTGTTTGTCCTCTCCTGCTTTATCCATACGGACAGCTGCCTGTCAGCCAGCTGAGCCCATGGAAAGAAGAGGCGTCTGCTGAGGAGCTGGTGTCAGCAAGGTGAGAGCAGAACCCAGCTGAGCTGAGCTGAGCCGAGCTGAAATGGATGCGGTGGAGAGAACGTCTCCTGCCTCTGAGGGACACAGATTTTCAGCAAGGAAACAGACTGCTGGAGCAGGAGACTCAGCCAGACAGAACATGAAAGGCAAGAGCGGCCATGACACATGATGGACACAAACGCAGGGAGAGAAGCTGCCTCCTCTACCTACCCTTTCCCCCCTCTCCTTCAGCAGTGCTGCACCGAAACAGGACCCCTGAAGGAGAGGGGGAAAGGGAAAAGAGAGATGATGCTACAAACACAGTGCTTCCCAGTTGAACCCTAGCCCCCTGTAATGTGTGGTCTTTGATGTTGCCCAAGATGTTTAGAGAGATGCAGGGAAGCTTCAAAGAGAGCTAAAGGCCAATCATAGAATCATGGCATTTTGGTAGAAAAAAAACAAAACAGCAAGCTGCCAGAAATCCTCATGCATCCTTCAAGAGAGACCAGGGGTCAGGCAAGAAGACAGCTGAAAACAATAGCGAGAAATGAAAGGTGACATGAATTGAAAGGTAGATAAATAGCTGCAGGGGAGGGAGGAAGGAAGTTTGTTGTTGGCATAAAAGGATGCAATGTAGGCTTTGTTCTCGGAAAAGCTGCCAGTTGGTTTAACAAGGCTTGGCAGGCCAGTCAATAGAATGTCAGCCATTAACGTCCACATTTCAGTGACACCAGCGACCAGCATACGAATGATTTATACATCTAGTGATGCATAGAATTCTTAAAGATAGAAATGCTATACACCTGGCCGATCAAGACAGCAAACTAAATAAAACGGATGCATGTTTGTCACGTATGTCTCACTAACACAGAACCATATAGAAATCATATGTGACACCTTTTCTGTGTCAGCTGCCTCAATGAATAAGGGGAAACAAGTTATAAAAGGGCCAAATGTCACAAAGAGTCAAGGGTTTTTCAGACAAAACTATGGCAGATCAGAAAACATTGTCAAGTCTAATCCTTCCAAGAAGGACCTCACCCATAATGTATCCGGTCTGTGGTGGGGCAGGGGGTCTTCATGTAGTAGAGGGGCTTTTCCTTAATGGGATGGTGATGAGCCACAGTGATCTAGTCGATGCCTCCCCCTTACACTATCTCCAGAGATTCCCATGTTGTGGCAGTTTGATATTCACCTGCCCCAGCTACAGGCCACATCTGCAGGCATGATGGGTTTTGTCTGCAGGGGCCTCCTCCTCCAAATGCCATTGTGACTCACCTTCCTCTGTTTCGGCATTTACTACAATCTGACCTGGCAGCTCAGTGGTGTGTCACCATGGACTATAGCCCCCGGCACTTTCACAAACACAAACCTGAAACAATTGTATACTTAAGACGTAGAGTACAACGCAGCATGGCTGAATAACAGATACCCATCTTCTGTAAACAAGGGAAACATTGGAATGGTGCTTTTTCTCTCTCTGAGACCAGAAGTGGCTTGCAGTGAATCAGATGTAGACGGAGGGATCAGAGACACAACTTGTCATCTCACAGCTTCAGAAATCAATAGAGCCCGCCCGCTCTCCCTCTAATCTCGACACACGTGTGGATTGTGCTCGGGTGGACCGGGCCTGAAAAGGAAGCAGGGAAGTAGAAAGAGAAGTAAAGGCATGCAAAAAGAAAAGAGAGGACGAGACGTGAGGATTGAGTAAGGGGACATCTCCCATGTAGTGAATGCGCATTGATCAATTCAGAAAGGGACTTAAGAGGCTGAATTTAAGGGGTTATTTCACCCAAAAACTAAAAAAACATTTCTTTCATGTTCCTCTTTTTGTCCAGGATTTTGGATTGTCATTTCAGATTTTTGCCTCCTACCAAAAAGTGGGAGTGCAATTCATTTTGTTTGTGGTGCTTACACCATTGAAAAATGACATTACTAAATGTAATTGATAATGTGTCTTCCCAAAAAACATGTTCACATTACTCTGGATAAACAGATTTTCTTAGAATGACTTGGAATGAGATGTTGCTGTCATTTTGCAATGCTGTGTACACCACAAACTACATTTTGAAGTCTCAAGATATCTCAAAACATGGGCAAATACAACCCAAACTATCCTATCTTACCCTAACTACTATGAATGGCAAGATACCACCAGGGGTAAATAAGAAAATAGGTTTAAATTGTCGTAATACAGGTGATCTCACGCGTTAAAAGAGTACGATTGCACTCTTAACATTGACACAGTCATGATGGACAGTTTTACAAAAAGCATCAAAATCAGTTTTGATACAGACATATTGTCTTTTGTGTTCCATGCATTCTTCTTCCTTGGGAAATTCCTAGTTTCCACATTACCCACAATGCAACTGGATGTGCAACTGGATGTGTTAAGGGCCTTTCCCATAGATTGAGGCAACAGCGCCACTGCGCTCTGAAACCCATCATTTTCAATGGCTTGCGATGCACCACAATCTGGTGATCTGTTGAACTTTGGGTGCTGAGCCCAGAGGTGAGCGCAGCGCAAACCTTGTCCCGTGTGAAAGGTCCATTGTGGTATACATCCACCCACCGGTATTGCAGTAGTCTCAATAAGGCATTCCAAACATCCCTCTCCGCAGCAACACTTTCCAGCTCTTCCTGGAGAACTCAGGACTCTTACCTGTTGGGCTTGCACAGAAAACCTCGAAAGTGAAGCTTCCAGGAGGCATCTGAATCAGATGCCCAAACCACCTCAGCTGCCCCCTCACATATGTCAGCGATTCCCACCCTATCTCTAAGACTGAGCCCAGCCACCCTAAAACGGACTGGTATTTCCGGAGCTTTATCAAAACGGTCTGGTATAATGCCTGCATCACTGCTATCGCATGTCACAAAGAGTGCTCCACCTCCTACACCAGCTCTGGCTCCTACCCCTCTAGAGAGTTGAAATTCCACATCCATAGAGCCAATCGGCGATGGCAGGGGTCCACGCAGTCCCCGCCTTTGCCTGCTGCCTTGCTCACAATACACCCAACCATAGCTATTCCTGCGAGTGGTGGGTTCACAGGGCAGTAGTGTGCGGTGCAACACATGAGTGAACTGAATCTACATTCAAAATTGTACAATATTTGAAATGCTAAAAACAGACCACACATTTATTTTTCATTGGCCAGTCATTCTCTGTTTTTTCCGCAAATTTACTATGGGTGGTTAAGAGCATTCTTTTTCCAACCTAATTAGGTTAATTTTTTTGCATGAAATGAATCCCCTCCCACTGCTTTGCAGTAAGGTAGGTGCCTTCTATTGGATCTCACTTTGTCTCTGGACTTTATTGACTTCATTCAATAGACTCTCCCTTAAAAGAGAAGTGAAGAGGCTATTTAACAGACCTGAGGAAAGCAAGAAACAAGGAGTGTGAAAAGACAAAGGAAGCAGAGAGAGAGAGAGAGAGAGAGAGAGAGAGAGAGAGAGAGAGAGAGAAAACCAGGAAGAGGTGGGGTTAGAGGTAGACGCTCCACTGCCTGGCTGACAAACAGAGGGTCCCTCCAGAGTCGGGCAGATGAGAAGGAGAGGAGGAGAAAGGGAGAGGGGTGAGAGAAAAGGAGGGGAGTTTGATGTGGGCCGTCAACCCCACCACCCTCCAAAAGCCATCTCTCTCTTCCTCCACCCCCCAGCGGAAAATCTATGCCTGCTCTCTTAGTATTCCTCCCATCTCTTGTGAAGGCTCTGCGGAGGGGAGAGCAGACAAGTGGACTGCTAGTGAGGCCCTGGCCAGCCGTGTGTGATGCTAGCTGGGAGTTTTTTCTCTTCTTCCATTTTAGGATGGAGTGTTTGCTCAGGGCTGACAGGACAGACAGAGCTTCTAGCCACTTGAAAACCTCCAATAAAGGACCTTCACTGGACACATCCTCCCAGTACACCACTAAGTTAGGTTTAGGAAAAGAGCGTGGTTGACCCCAACTTAACTGACTAACCACCAAGTGAAGTGCAGGTTGCCATTGGGATTGTTAAAGTATAAATACTCCACATTTAACTCAATTGATTTAAAAGTCAGTGTCTGAAAAGCTAATTCAGGGGGCAAATAAGAAGCTAACATGGATGCTGTGCAAAAGAAAATGTAAATTTGATAATTTCTTTCATCAAAATTTAGCCTCTCAGCTGACATTTCTCATGAAATAAATGTTTGTCGACCAATACTGTGGTTTATGAACAAAAAGGCTTACCTACAACATGTCCGTCATTTTCAGCTATTCTTTATTTTTGTCATGTCTCGTTTTGTCTCCTACTGTAAGTTATGTTTTTCTTATTTTATCATTTGTCATCGTTTCCTGTTTTATTTTGTGTTAATTACATCGCCTCTCGTTTCACATCACTTCACTTCCTGCCTTTGTGTGTTTTCCCGCCACCGTAATTGTCTGCCTTGAACAGCCGGCTTGATTAATTCTGGTGCCTTATTTGTTCAGTCAAGCAGTCACTTTGATCAGAAACCAATATGAATTTTTTACAGTTCTTATGTATTTAATTTGCCTTATTTTTATTGCCACGCAGTTAATAAGTACTATTATTATTTTCACTTTGTGACAATTACTATTTTTACAATTATTCATGTGATAGGCTTTATTAATGTCACATTGTGTTTATGAAGACTGCTGCTCTGTTAGAGGTTTGATGAATGTATTATTGCACTTCTTGAGATGATGATTAGAAATGGCTGATAGAGTTGTAAACGCCCAGTACACTGGACCAATAACTATAGTGTCATTCATGAAAAAGGAGAGAGGACAGCATAATGTTTTTTTACTGGGATCACTTGTTTGCTGTGATTAATACATTGTGTTACAGACATGCTTACAGTGTGCCCTGAAATCATGACGTACTTCAATTGCCTTTCCTTAGCATCTTTCTTTTTTATTTCCGTATTTAGGTCCAAGTACTGCAGGATTGTTTTTGTGATATTTAATTTTCACCTCTGCCAACGTTTTTTCTGAGTAAGTGCTGCACAGACGTCTGACAGTTTTCATTTTCTGTAAAACACATATCAACACAGCAGGAATTGTCCACGGTGTGGATGTCCAAGTACTCACTACACTCAGGCTGGACATTGTCTAGGTCCTGCTACGAATGTGATATCTTTTTTGAGCACCACATCCCTGACCTCTTTTCCATTATTGACTAAATAAGTATTTCCACAAGATTGACATGATACCTCCAGCCTGCCTACCTATCTACCTGTCCATCTCCTACCTATATTCTAGCATTGTGCATTATTGGTTGTAATAAATCTTTCCTGAGGAACATATTCATTTAAAATGCTCACTTTTAAGGCAAATGTGAAACTATTAATATATGCAAATGACAAGTAACAAATTCCTTGAATGGTAATTATGACGGTTTCAGTTAAGAGCAGTCGTTAGTTGCTTTGCTTTCTAGTAAACTTCCATTAGAAGCTCTTGCTCATCTTCTACATTTCAGCATAAGTGAATCTGTGATAGACCTTGTGGTATGTTGAAACATACCTGCCATGAACATGCAGGTATCAAAATGACTTGCACCTGGCTTAACCATGGTCGCATCACCTCAACCTGGCCGTGCAAATGTGAAATGTATAAAGCAAGGATGCTCTGACAAGACGAGGTCAAGCCTGTTTCTTTCTGTCATCATTGATTTCTTAACTCTGCTTTTCGCATCAGCATGTTAGTTTACTAAAGTTAGCATTTAGCTAAAAAGCACAGCTCACAGTGCCACTATGGCTGTAGACTAGGCCTACTTGCATACAAATGGAACTCTACACAACTATACCTCTGATAAAAAGAAAACTGGTCCACAACGATAGATTTCCTATCTCATGCAAATCTAAAGTTTCACATTTATTTTTCATATAACAATGATATTTAGCTGCCAGAAAAGTCCGAAATCAATCCAAAAAAATCGTTAGAAAAAGGTTTGCAAGCAATATTGTAAGGTTGTGGGTTTAGACATGCAAAAACCACTCGTAAAGTCCTGGTCAGGTAATAATAGGTAGTAAGGTTTCTGGCTGGAATCACCACACCATAGCAGAACATTTAGGTGATGAAAAAACTTTAATCTTAAACTGCCTTTACACACAGTTAACCATTGTTCTCTGACAAATATTGTAGCGTTATTGATCATCGGTGTACCTATAATCTCCAATACCACTGATGCACCATGACTGCTAAACCACAGACACACAATGCTTTGTTGTCCTTTTAACATCCTCTTCTAAAGTACCCCGCTTCTCTGTCACCTTGAGCCCCGTTCGTCATGCTTGTGTGATCGCTCGAAAGGTCACAGCTTGTAGCTACTGTCATTAGCTGTCACTCTCCCACACTTCCTCCCGCTCCCTGCCTCTCTCCTCCTTCAAGTCGCTCTCTGTCACGCGCTTCTTTCTTCTCTGGAACACAGATCAAAGTGCCATCTTTAGTTAGACTTTGAAGGTTCAGAGAAGTGAGAAGCGATCCCAATGCAGAATGAGCCTGCTATGTGTCTGTGTGCATGTCTGTTGTCTGATGTGGAGATGTGCAGCGAGTAGACACAAGTTTATCAAGGTGGCCTCTTCTGGGAGAATAGTATCTTAACAGTACGCTTGTTGTAATTACAGTTGTGCTTGAGACTGAGTGTCTACGGCTATCTGAGGATCCACTGCTTGAGGGCAGAGGAGGGGAAGGCACTTCAACAGCAGCTAATCAAGGTTTAATATTTGAAATAGCTGTTAGAACTTAATTGAATTTTTGATCACCAACATAGAGGACAGTAGCACAATACTGTTTTGTTTTAATACAGAGTAAATTCAGCTTGATGCTGGAAATCCAACTGACTGAAACGGCAAAGATAGGGAAGTGTCTTACATTCCACCACACACAGTGTGACTGCATGGGTTTAATTGAAACATGTTTGAGTGAGAGAAAGGAGAGAAAGATGAGAATAAGTAAAGAGACAGCAAACACAGGTGTGGCGTTTTATCTGTTGGGGAGGTGATGGGTAATCACTGCAAATTTTAATCAGTTCAGATCAATTATTCATGGTCAGGGGCCTAGCGAGCTGATTTCCAAAATGCTCCTTCTCTCGCTCTCTCTGACAGCCCTGTATGAATTATTCACACTGCATTTACACAAAGAACTCCATATCTGATACCTGATCAGTCAGTTAGAAACATTATGCAACAGGGAATGCCAATTAGAAATGGGTCTCCTGGAATGTGCACAATAAAAAGGAAAACAAAGCCACTCAAGGAGAAGCAAGAGGATAAAACACACACCATAAGAAGTCTTGAAGAACCCCAAATTTCATAGTATTGGGAGATTATTATTCCCCAAGAAAGGAGTTCTCAGCTATAATGGGCTCAACCAAAATCAAGGTGGTCCCTGTGTCCACTATTCCTTTACCAGTTTATCCATTTGCCAAGTGAACTCCAACTATGTGCACTGCATCAGACCGGGAACAAAACGTTGCTCCATGTTCAAGCTTTAATCAATGCGCTATACTCCTCCCTGCTACTCATTCCAAAACACTTCTTACAGCAACCGCTGCTCATTCAGAATGATATCTTCTGCCTCATTTTCACCCTCTTCAAATAACCCTTGTCCGCAGTCCATTCATTGGCTGCCGCAGGCTGTTTGTAGTTAGATTAAAAACCTTCCCTTACCTTAAGGCCATATGCACCGGCCACTGCCAGCCATTTAGCTCTCCTTTCCTCTGTCTTTTTTCCACATAGTGACCCCTCTTCTCCTGGCTCCCAGAAGAAACTCCCCTCTCTGGTCTGAAAAGCAGAGTCACACCCCATTGTCCATCATTTACTTTCAAGCATCTTCATATCCACAATCATTATTTTTTCAGTGCAAATAACTGCTTTTATCTCACTTCTTTACTCCTTTTTTGTTAAATGCAGAGAATTCTAGGCAGCAGGATGAATTCAGTGAATTATTGCAAACTGCTTACAGGCAGAGTACAAATGGCTGGCAGGTAACGAGCAGACAGAACAAAGCATTCAACGAGATATACAGTAGGTGAGGGGGTGGGGGATGGCCAGGCAGAGTTGATTAAGTGGGTACAGGTGTGTGGATGGGTGTGGCAGTCAGGTGATGGGGAAAGGAGGGAACTTCCAAGGGCATCTGGTGGACGGATGGAACATGGCAATGGTTTGAATTGGGGAACTAGAGATGTATCTAGAGAGACAGGACAGACAGACAGAGTCATCATCAATCATGACAAAAGTTATGACAATTTATCACGAGGAGGACAGAAATAAATAAACATTTCTTTGCATTTCACCCAAAGTCACTTTGTGTGAAAGTGTGTGAAAGTGTCAACTTCATGGTGGCTGTAGACAGAAAGTCAAGGGATCACCAGTGGAAATTATGATTGTCTCAACCAAATTGGGTTCCAATCCATCAGAGCTATTTCACGGAGTAAGATAAAACAAAGCCATGTAGCTTTTATCCTACAAAACCTAAAGTGAACACTACTGTACAGTCTTTATACTGCTTCATTGCATGACTTTTGAGGACATGCTGCTCCAAAAGTCAGTCTGAGACCTCACTACTACAAGGACAGAGGCGGTTGAAGGATGAATGTCCGGGAGAGAAGGGGTGGTCAGGCAGAGAAAGGCAGACAAATACACAGCAGGAGAAATGAGAAAGTGTAATTCCTGCTCAGCACAATTTATCATGCTGTACCTGACAGCCACCAACCATAAGTCACCAAATAATCACTCTCAATAATTCAGTGGGATCTCTTGTGTCCTCCCTTCCTCTGCCTGCCCTTGTAACGCATTCCCAAGACACAAAGTCAAACCGCATGCCCATTAACACTCTTCATGAATGCAATTGGACTGGACCGGGTTTGACTCGACTGACTGTATTGCTGCGGTGCATGACAACAGGTTATAAGGAGGGGTGGAGGGAAAAGCGCTGCGTGTTGCTCATTCCTCCCGGTGTTTCTTGCCGATCCTGCGTCTCACCGGCTGGACTAAGAGGCTATCACAATTGACATCTTCATGGGAACGTCCCACTGCATCACTAATAAACAATTCACTGCTGTTTCCTTACATTCCAATAAAATCCTTCTGTACTGTGGAGACACTCAGAATCAGCCAATGCTGTTTCCAGCACCTTGGATTTCCACCTATTTCATAGAGAAATAAGCCCACAGATCAATACCAATTTTGCAAGTGGATAGGAATTCTGCAGGATGAAAAGGTATCACACATAGAAATAAATTATATATATGAGTGACATTAGAAATACAAGTTCTTGATTGCACGATTTCTTGCTAAAATACATTTGTGAAAGAACTGAAGGATAATTTAATGCAGGAACGGAAGGACTTGATCATGATTGAAAGAGATTATGAGGCAGATAAATGTATCATTTTCCCAACAGCATATGTCTCGGTTGGGATAGCTGGCCAGTCCATTCATCCTCGTCATGTTGATGTCAAGGCCCCGCTGCATACGAGTGATGACCACTCTTGTCAAACCAAGTGCTGTCTGTCTGCCTTTGAATGACAGAAATGTAGAGTGTCTGTACTGAAGGACGGATCAATTTCTTTCACTCTGTCCTTTATGTCTCAGTGTTTTTCCTTGTCATACCTTTAAAACCACTGTAATATTTTCTACCCTGAAATAGAAGATATGGATGTTTTTTCTCCCATCACTATCTGAATCTTAATCCACACACCTTTCATACATCGGCAGGGTTTTAGCGCTGACATCTCTCCCTGCTGTGTGTCACTTGTCGACCTTTTCTCCGCGTGTGCGTCCATCATCTCTTTTGTCTGTGACTGCTGGCTTGGGTGATCATGTGTGCGGTGTGTGTTTATTTCACAGAGTGGCACAGGAGGGGATCGCCACCGACTTGGGGATGCTCTGAAAATGTCATTGTTTGGTTGTGCTCTCCTTTCTGACGCAGTTTATACAGCAGTGATGATTTCTCTTCCCCAGCGTGGCCTTCTGCTTCGTCTGCCTGGAATCAGGAATGGTAAATAAGTGGTAATGGGAGTGAATGGGAGGGGAAGTCAGCCAACGTCTTTCTGTCATCACTTTAGAAGGTTGCGACCCTAAAGCACTGTGGCACAGAGCTGCTAAATTATTCAGGCTGTGTCTCAAGCCCCGATCTCTGGAGAAGACGGGCCTGTGATTGCTTGGAGCGGACTGACTGACATTTGCACATGAAAATCGCCTCTGTTTCCCCCAAACACCCATTCTGCTCAAAGGAAACATTAGAGGGACCCTGGTTCTCTGTGATGGGGGCTCTGGGTTGTGGGATGTTTGGTGGCAAAGGAAGAATTGCATTTTAGCTGTGCGACTGAGCATTGAACAATCTAACTCACTCAACTCCTGAAGAAACAAACTACAAGAAAAGTTCAGCTCTGGGGTGAAATTGCACTTTAGGGTAAATTAATATCTAAAAAGTGTCAATATAATGAGCATAAATGCAGCTTGAAATTAGAGTGGCAGAGCAGGACCTAGGGGGATTAGTTGACTCATAAATCATATTTCTGAGTGAGGTCAAGGGCCATTTGACTGAGACATGACCAGAAATGGGATTTTTAGTTATCAGAACTTTCTCACCAATATCGCAATAATACATTGTAGATATTCCAGCACACTTATTGATTAAATGTCAACATTTTGTGTACATAGAAATTCGAGATGCCTGGGATTTATGAAAAAACTAAAATAGAATCAATGTGTTCCAAAAGGCCATTGCAAGCAATCTCAGTGAGTGGTTGAATATCTCTATAATGATGCATTACACTGTACAAGGTTTATTCATGCTGCAAGGCTGGCAAAGAGCATTTATTAGAATAAATCTTTACTCGATTGTTACCAAAACAGTCTATACAATCCAAGTTGTTAACTGTTATTTGGCCAATTAAAGCTGAAGAGCTTTTGATTAATCAGACTCGTAGGACAGTATGTGTGTGTGTGTGTGTGTGTGTGTGTGTGTGTGTGTGTGTGTATGTGTGTGTGTGTGCGTGTGTGTGTGTGTATGTGTGAGGGAAGAGAGTGAGAACATCCCTCTGTATGCTGGACCATGTCTCTGAGCTGATGGCGAACGGAGCATGGGGTGAGGGGTGGGAGGAGGAGGGAGTGGGGAGGTGCAGGGGATAACTGGCCCTGCTGGGAGGGAGGAGAACACAGCTGAAGAGAGGGAGGGTGGGAGAAAGGGGGAAGGAGATGGTGGAGCATCGGACAGATGACAAATTGTGATTAATAAATGTGGTTCAGGACAGCAGTGTGGAGGGTTGTTATTAATAGAGAGAATTAGAGTGGCTGTGCAACTCAATCTGCACACTGTCACTCTGCATCAGGCCCCATAATCAGAACTTAATGAAACAGCACAGCACCAGGATGTGGACACATCTGCTTACAAATCTACTGTACAGTAAACACACATGCCCAGGTAAGTCATGGAGAAAATAATACATTTATGTCAAGGTGCAAGCACAATGTAACACATGGACTAGTGGGCCTGCATGAACAAACTTCATATTCATCTTTGAATCATCTTGCTAGAAACGTGATAATTTTTCTGTGAAGACCTCCATTTATTTTGCTTTTACTCCATGATATATCCTACAGCACTCTTATTTTCAAGGGTCAAACCAAATACAATTATCACATGTTTCTTCATATGTTACTCTTCATGTACAGACCATGAATGTATATGCAGCAATGTAGATGCTTTATTCTTGCCTCAAATCACCTCTTTATATCCCTAATGGCCTCTAAATTGTTTTACAAGAGAGTGTCTTTCACAGCAAAGAATGGGAGCTTGATAGCTGGATTCTTGTCACTGTTAACTGGAAGACGTGAGCAGTGGTCCCCTGGGAGTGACGGCCCTCCGGCAGCAACGTGCCTCTTGGGGATTGCATGTCATCATCCCTCAGAGCTGATGCTCAGTGTGTGTTGGTCACACTCCCTGCGCTGGTGTGGATTGTGTGACAGTGCCACAGCCTCAAAACAAAACAATGTCACATATACCTATCACTGACTGAGATTGTTCCACCCATTACCACTACGCTTGCAAGAAACATTTGTTTTGTTTTGTGCCAAAATCATACAGAGTTAATTAAATGTTGCTGTGAATGGCTGAATTGAAGAATTAGTAGTGTCTTTAAAAAACTACGCAGACAAACCAGCCATAGCAGAAGAGAAATACAACATGAGTAATGTGACCGTAAATAAGTTCCTGCTTCTCTCTTACTTGTTTACACAGAACAGACGAGAGAAAAGCTAGAGCTCGAATTATGCAGGTGTGTGCACAAAAGACAGAGATTTATTCTTAGTGTGTCATTATATATGAAATTAATTATTAAACAAACTGATTATTCAAAAAGCCCAGTACTGTTTCGTACGTTTTCTATTGGTGACAGTGGAGGCTGTGTGAGTCAAAGTAAAGTCAAGTGACACAATAAAGCAATTGCACTGAATTTAAAAAAAAAAAACATTTCATCAACATAATGCATAATGTTGAAATTTTGGCGAGTGTGAATACTAAGGGGAACAAATCAAGAAGAGAATAGGGAGAGAGGGAGACAGACAGCTGAAAGACATGCACATATTTCAATATTAATCACCTCAGTAATATTTTAACAGGCTTTAAAAATCCAATCCTGAGCATATTGCCTCTGACTGTTGGCAATGATTATCTGCCCCATGCTGCTTAGGACCTCTGAGCACTGTTCTAGTAAGACAGACTGACCGACCATGCAAACTGGGACACACAGCCTTCGACTCCCATCTACGCTGCTCAGCTATACCAACTTTTCCCAAAGGAAATATCACAGGCCATCGCTTCCCAAACCTTCTCTCTGTGCTGGAAATTCTGTAATCAAGAAAAGATCTCTTTCAGAGTTTAATTCTTGAGAATCTTCTCACTTGCACGTCGGGCAACAATCAACTTCAACAGTCACAGATACTGTCCAGGCATTGTGCAATGTTTTCATCTCAACGGTCCATCTTTATTCACTCAACAGCTGCTGAAACCTTATGATTGGTAATAGAGGACAGTGTGGAATTTTCTGATCGGTCATGGGAAACTGATGAACTATGGCATTATGTTATTGCTGATATGTTTACAAAACATGATACTACCCCTCACAAGGTAAATGTATGTCTCTAATACAATTACAATTATGTTTTTTGTTTACTTGTATTTTTCCACCCACACCAACTCATCCATGGAAAACCACCTTAACTGCCCCTCCATGTGCGGTGGGATCAGGTTGGTTGATCCCTACATGGCCAGACAGTGGTCATCATATCTGAGGAGAGAGAGGTCAAAGAGGTGGTGGTTAATAAAAAGAGTGTCATCAAATATGCAGTCCTATTCCCCTTGCTCCCAGTGCATCAGTCATCAAACTTTAAACTCGCAGATTTGCGATTGAGCGTGTCAGACAGGTGACACAAAACTCTAAGGAAATGATGATATGAGGTAAAAATCTGCCTAAGATGTATAGCTGAAATGGAAGGTGATCCAGAAACATTTTAGTCCATAGCATCACATTATTTCCCCACTGTCATTGTCACAGTAAGAAAACTGATACAAGAATACCAAACATGGCCTTCCATTACTAATGGTGCAACAACTGTTTGTCCATGAATACCTGTATTTGTCTATGTGTGTGCATATACGTGTTTATGTACCAGAGTGCAAGCATTGTATGTGTTTGTGTGTAAGGTTTTTGGGTTAAGGAAAAAGAGCAGCACAGCTTGTGGGGCAGGGTGTCTCACTAATGAGGCTTTATAGGTGTGGGATGCAAGTCACACACACATACAATGGTCAGGGGAACATTTAGTGTCTCCTCTCCATTCCTCACACATCATGCTGAGGCATTTTTTACTTAAGTCACCGTCCTCTGTCCTCCCTTCTGCGGTGCACAGAAGATGAGAAACATCTGCCTTCATTCTGGAACACTTTATCAAACATTTTCTTCTAAGAGTTTGCCTCTAACAACAGGTGAATGTCAGGCTAACAAGATGCAGATGGGAGGCGTGTTGTCTAGTCCACATTAGGTGCTTGCCAGTAAATGCCAATGCAGCTTGACACAACATAGCAAAATAAAAATGCTAGTATGATGTAAAGGAGAGAGAGAAAGACAGAGAGAGAGAGAGAGAGAGAGAGAGAGAGAGAGAGAGAGAGAGAGAGAGAGAGAGAGAGAGCGAGAGCGAGAGCGAGAGCGAAGGGGAGAGAGATCTAACAGGTGTCGACGAGGGCTGCCCATGGACCACACTGCGATAAGCGAGTCACAGCCACTCTGGATAGGAGCGTCTGGTTGCCATGCGCCCCTCATTTGGAATTGCGTCAAAGTGTTGTAACAGGTATTTTCTGGGCTTAATTTCCTCTGAAGTTAGCTGCATTTAAACTCTATTTTCTACCGGGAAGGAAAAGAGGGGATTAAGCGCTGATTAAGAAACTCTCATCACTTTCCTGGCATCTCCCGCGCGCCCGTCGGCTCTCCGGCTCTCCATTTAAAGTCCTTCAGTCATTGTGGTGGGACGTGGACGGAACGGATTCACAGAAAAATGTTATCTGCTTCAAAAATATCTGTGCATCATAAAGAGCAGATGGTGAGTTTTCTTTGTCTATTTGTGTTTCTTTGTTTCAAATTCAACCAGAAACATGTTCATTGTGCATTGTAGATCATCGCGTATTTTATGTAGGCTAAATCAAATGTAGGCTCAAAAGAAATACAATAAAACTAAATAAAATGATAATTTTCCTTATTTAAAAAATCTAAAAAATAATACCATCTTCATTTAAAACATACCTTTTTATTTTTATCTTTATAATTAGATTTTAATCATTCTTTGAATGAATGCAAATATATTACAGTTAAATGCTGTATACAACAATAAGGACAAATCAATTTAGGGTGTCTGTCCTCTCTTTGCTCTTTTTTCCAGATGCAGATATAACCAGTGGAGGAATCTATTAAAAGGCTTATTGGCTTCCTGAAAACGGCACATTTTTTATGTGGACAGTGACATGTGAATTGTGTCAGGAAAAGATATCTGATCTCTGAACTTTTGTCACTTACAGTCATGGCATTAAGTGAAACATCCACATGAAGTGAAATCCTGCACTTTTTAATTAAGGAAGGGCTTGAAAGATGATTTTTCTTTGAAAAAACTTTAAATTACCCTTCATCCAGCAAAACACAATACAACAATACCTCCACCCCCTCTTCAATGAGCTGAATTTGGCACCATCCCTCGTTTCAGCATACTTTTAATAAGCTTGGCTTCCACAACAACCCTCTCAGTGCCAGTCATGGGTTCTGTCTGATGCTGAAAAATAAACTGAACTGGAGGAAAACGAGGGAAGTCAAAACAATTTGAACAACACTTAATCAGTTAAATTGGTTTTTTTCTGGTGTGTCACCACAAATCTGAGAAATCCAGATTTTGTGCTTATTTCCTTGAACACGGGGATGTGTAAAGTTTTCATCTTTTTAGGCTTTGAAATATTGTGTTCCTGGTCCCTTGGACGTGTCGACCATTTTTCAAGGATCCTCTCATCCGCTTGATTCCTTCCTGGCTGTCTTCCACTTTGCACTCTCTCTCATACTTAGCGCAGTGATACACAGTTTTCCATCCACTCCTCTCCACATCCTTCTGCACCTCTTTACACCAAACTGGTTCTCTGAGAGGCTTCATCCTGGCCGGCACTATTCCAGCCAAGGGGGAAGAGGACTTCCTGACGCTGGCCGCTTCACGGCTCAGCCGCAGGAAACGCGTCATTGGAGCTGCTGTAGGTGTGGCCATGGTTCTAATACTGTTGGTGGCCATTCCCCTGCTGGTCCATACAACCAAAGGGGGGAACGCCGAAAATGCAGGGAGCCATTTTGAAATGCTTGGAAGCTGCAGGATGGTTTGTGACCCCTACACTACGTCTCAGCCTGGCCAGGAGCTGACAGCTGTGTCTCCACCACCCCAGGATTACTCAGGGAAGAAGATTAAGCCTGGGTTTCGTGGGCCTCCAGGGATCCATGGCCCTCAAGGAGCACGTGGACCCCCTGGAGAGCCAGGCAAACCAGGTCCACAGGGGCCCCCAGGTCCAGGTCCTGGTGGCTATTCTCCCTCACTCTACACTCCCAAAATTGCCTTTTACGCAGGGCTACGCAAGCAGCACGAAGGGAGTGAAATACTGAAGTTTGATGACGTGGTGACCAATGTAGGCAACTACTATGAGCCCAGCACCGGCAAGTTCACCTGTCCTCTGCCGGGCATCTACTTCTTCACCTACCATGTTCTAATGAGAGGTGGTGATGGGACCAGCATGTGGGCAGACCTGAAGAAGAACGGACTGGTAAGTAAATGTGTGTGTATGTGTGCATGCAAGAAGGTGTGTGCACAATAGAGGGTATTGTGTATGTGTTTGTATGTATGCACACACACGACCATTCAACAGATTTTTTTTTCACAGTTGACCATCCTGTGTAACCATTGACTCGCATTCACCCCAGTAACATTGAGCTCTTCAGATTCGGAGCACATTCCACTTAGCAGGTGGCAACATGACAGCCAAAGAATGAAAGAGCAATCTTTCTCCTCATTAAAGGAAATGCATGCTGTACAGTCTAAAATCACAGCTACGGATATTTGCATTCTCATACTCACTTTGGCTAAATGACAAGTGGCAGAATGCCGCCGCCGCCAAAAGGAACAGTCTAATTAGTAAGTATCATACACAGAGCTTGATTATCGCCTAAACAGAAGTGCAAAAGAGCACAGGAGAAATGTCTGTCAGTACGTGGACCAGTCAGTTTACATCTCAGCTAAATAAATAATGAATGTAAAATTGACAGTCCACTCATCTACTCGCTCATTCCCCAGACACTAATTAAAGACACGGGCTGATGGGGGGAAGAGGATAGGAGAGGTGGGATACATCACAGGGAATTCACCAGAGGACTCCAAATTCAGGAAACATTCTTCAAGTTGTTTTTTTTACATTCATTCATTCATCAAGGACTTCAAATGCAAATCTCTGCTCAGACCTCCCTTTCTAGACAGGTAGTGCACCAAGGACTCTTAGGCCGTGCACGTGGTCTAATACACGCTCATACATACTGTATGGTTTAATTCGACAGTTGTAAATAAGGTTGATTTAGAATATTCCATTTAGATTTGGTGCCACAAAGGTGAATATGTGTTTAAGGCTGCCTACTCAATGTCTTGTATTATCATTCAAGCCATCTTAACCCGCTCAATAATTTTACATCTTGAATTAGATACCATGAACATCCGCTATACTTTCCTCTCCTCACCCCTCCTCAGCTTGTTCATTGATTCTCCATTAATTATCCTTTCACTCAACTCAATCATTTAACCCTGGTCTATCTGACACCCGTCAGGATTCCTCCTTAAACAGTTGTGTTGTAAAGCGCTCTCCGAACAAGGATCTAAGCAAACAGTGCTTCTTGTAGATGACAATGGAGTGTCTATAAAGTGCTGAGGCTTTCTTGGATATTTCTTTCTGCCCATTGGGTATGTTTTAAACCCAATAAAGAAGGATTGCCATAGCCACAAATTGCCACCTTCCCTTTTGGCTTGAGTCGTAACTTCTACACCATAACAGATACGGTCGTTTGTAACGTTGGCTTTGTTAGGCAGCCGGTCCTCCTGCACATCTCGGGACAGGTTCAGCAAGAATGAATGAAACACAAGAGACTTGACATGACATAGACATGCCGAGGCGTCCACTCTGAGACAGTGAAAGTGAGTAGCAAAACAAGACAAGTGAGTTGATGGAAAGATCAGGGGTGGAGCAGAGGAAGATAGATGACTTAATGGAGGCGTGGAGACAGTGGGCTGGTAGACGAGGCATCAGGGAGGCTGGTGGTGAAGGCCGCGATGAGATCAGGCATGATGACCAATGGACACCCACTCAACATGTCTCGGGCTTGACAAGTGATCAAGGTCGGCCAGAGAAAGAGAGACAATTGGTTTACAAACTGTATTTATGCACCAACTGTAGATAGGGAGTGTGAAGTGAAACAGTGAATTAATTAATGTTGGATACCAAAAGATTTCCTCTAGGACTTGTTAGAACTCCGATATCTTTGCTAATGATGTTTAAATAGGCACACTGCCTTAGTGTTGGACTCATGTGACATGAGTGTGGTATGATGCAATGCCAGGATCTCAGGAGGATGTGGGGACTGTGGCAGGGCTTCTATGGGATTCCTAGATCCAATACTTACTACCTTTACTAAGTCCCCACTCTGTGAAGCCTACCTGCTCACACTTCAATCTAACTTTCACAAATTATTGCAGCATCATGACAGGGTTTCAGAGTTAGGGGATTTGTGATTGAAGAGGTTCACGCTTCAGTTGCTTTCATGTTTGTAATGCAATGGTAATTGACTTACAGTACAATTCCAATGTATGATGTGGATGTTTGCTCAACACTGTTAGACCCCATTCACCCCTTTTTAAATGTTAAATGCATAGTTATGAAACAGAGGGCACACAATGCCAAATTCGATAACCCAGTTGGAAAGATGATGCATTTATACATCACTATAATGCTCAATGATTGAATATTAATTTAGCCTTATTCAAAACAAATAGTTATAAATGTACTTCCCGATTGGTGCCCGTGCTATTATAAATGTGTTTAATCACTCTATTCCTAAATCACTGTCAAGGATATTATGCGTTGTGTGCTACTTAATATTCCAGATAGGTGGCAAATGTTATTAAGACGGTCTATGCTAATGTCGGCATGCTGGATGCTATGAAGGTTGGTAATACGTCATGCGTTCCTTCTCAGTGATCCCTTCCTTTCTCCTCATTAACTGGTTGGCGAGCTGTTCACCTACTTATTTATATTCCCATAGTGCACCACTGTATAGCTATAATAAATAATATATTATAATGAACAATGTAGACAAATAGATACTGGCTCGGCTCCCATTTCATTTCCCCTTCTTTTTTTCCACCAGACTCTTTTAATGGCTCAGTTAAAGGTCAAGTTATTATAGTGTTAAAATGTCATCACTTGCTGTAATGACCGGTACCTGTATTAACTTTCCCAGTACAGAGACATAGATATGCTTCAGGTGAAAGATAATAATAAAAATACGCCTCAGAGTGAGGGAAAGTGTTAGATATATATATATATATATATATATATATATATATATATATATATATATATATATATATATATATATATATATAACAGAATTTGCTCTAAGAAGATAATTCAGACAAGATGATGTCTTTCAGTCCATTAGAGATCTAAATTAATTGTACAAATGTGCCTCTGATGAAACACATAATTCAAATATGTCAATCCCTTTCACACCATCCAAAGGTTTTACCTTTATAGTGCAGCAGACTACAGACTGTAACACTGAATGGCAGGTAATAGCAATCTAAGGTACGGTTCAATGCTACAGTTGCTTGTCACCGCGTAATCCCTGGGCTCCCAAAGGAGAGGGAAAACCTATTCAATAAATATTCTATTTCCACAACATCGCCCCCCACCACCCGTCACCAACCCTCCTGCCATGTGCTGGAGTCCCTTAGGTAAGTTTAACAGCTACTTTTCTATTGTCTCCGCTCTAAGAGGTCAGTATATCACAGTGAATGAATCTTGTCAGTTTTATTACCAGTGGAGCACAGACCCACCGATAAAAACAAGGCTTCATATACCCCCACATCTCACCGGTCTCACAAAATAGCCTCGCTTGATCAGTCTGTTGCTCTAGGCCTCCTCCCCTTTCCTCAACCCCCTGGCCCTTGTTTTTGTTTCTTCCCCCTCTCCTACTTTTTGTCTATCCTTTTCTGCCTTCAGCGCTGCAGCTCCACTTGTACAGACAATGACACTGCAGCTACTCCCCACACCTCCACCACCCCTCCCTACTCCCTCCTCCTTGCCTGTGGCCCCCTCTGCTCCCAGGCGTGTTTACTGGAGGCCCTATAATGAAAGGGCTAGGCAGAGACAGAGACAGCCACAGGCAAACCCTGGGGGCCCCTGCCTCACGGCTCACAACCCTTCAAGCTCCAGGATCAGCACAGTGTGCTGCCTGGTTCACATGGATCAGGCTGTGTCCTCCAGCCGTATCCCTCTCCTCCGTTGGCTTCCTGTCCTAATCCCACCACGGCTCTCTCATGCCTGTCTATCTGGCATCTGCATTAATGGACGGCTTGCATTATTCCTTCACGCACAGGAACATCAACTGAAGCACCAATTCACACATTGTATATTGGCAAAATGACATCTATACTGACTGAATATTATTCTCTTGTGTGAGTATTCAGCCGCACTTTCATGAATTAAGTCATGAGAATCTGAGAAGACCTGAGGGGGGGGGGGGGGGGGGGGGG
>NW_022280035.1:11236295-11291777 GCF_004355925.1 Anarrhichthys ocellatus | reverse complement strand
GAGATCTCCTTACATCTCCCTGGGTTACACTGTTTGGATAAAATAATGAGCAGGATGACATATGCCTTGTGTCGATAGGAAGTCACAACAACAGCATAGCTGTCAGCTGCAGCCAAAGATGCAAATTTGATATTGGCTGTCACTACACATGTCAAGCAGAAGAACAATATAACCTTTTCAGATGACAATGGATTGGTGTCGTTATTTGAGAGATGGTCCAGGGGGCCAAAGAAGAGTAGATTAAGTTCATTGTTGAGTTATACTAATTGGGCTGCCTGGGTAACACAAGGGTGCCCAAAATAAAATAAAAAATGATATTTTTCTGATTATATAACAAATGATCAACACTCAATGTTCCTTTCTACCTATGAACTGTTCTGAATCTCGCACAGATGTGATGCAATTGCGGTGACAAAATCTGTCCACAGACAAAACACTCAAAACCGCTTCAGTAGATGACTCAAAGATCACATTTTGCCGCGATGACACACATACAGACTCACAAGGTGAAAACGATACACACACTGTCATGGATATAAAAGATGTCAAATAACAGAAGTGATAAAATAATTCAACTGCCAGATTTATTGGTCAGCCTCTTAACCACAGGACGATGTATAGTGTCTACACACAGCTTCATTTTTTAACATTTTGTGGCTCTACACCAGATAACCACAGGCACACAACACAGTATGTACTGTATGTATCTCTAGGACACGGGTGCATTGAGCATGTCTGCATTCCATATATCTCATACTGATTTTATATACAGATAACCATACCTTACACTATATAAATTAATGATGTGTGATTTTGATAATATACAGGTTTCTTGTTGTATGAACAGGTGCACCTGCATGCACAGGCATGTCTTTCACTTCTCCACATCCCAGACTCTCTGTCATATCTAGACAGTTTCTGTAACTAACTTTTACTTCCTCAACTTTTCTCCACTGAGGCAATGTTTATTCCAATTCTATTTTTATTATTCCAATTCTATTTTTGTTTAACTTGTACTACATGATACGGCCACAGTGCACACTTGTCAATAGAAATGATGAAAGCCGAATAACTCTGCAGTGAGAATTGTAGCCGTTTTAGTCAGAGGCAGCCTAGGATGCGTAAAAACACCCCTGCGGACTACAGAATCTTAAATCTAACAAAACAAGACGGTTGTAGTAGTGTAACAAACGCTGTGGTTGGTTTTTATGTGTGGTTATTGAGCTGTGAAGCCTCAGGAGACTGACTTCTCTGCACCCTTAATCAATCTGTTTTAGACAGGGAGATGCTTAACCACTGGTCACCAACATGCAGTATCTCGGATGCAACATCCATGACCTGCATTTAATTTAAGGAGAAGACCTACAGATACACAACACCAGGGTAGATAGATGGTGAACAATATGGCTGTCAGACAATGGCAAAATGGATAGGTGCACAGGGATAAGAGCATACTTTTTCTGTGACAGTAATTCAGGCTGTGTTGCTCAGTGATTGACTGTTTTCAAATTGATGCATGCTCGTTGGGGAGAAAGAGGCCCCAGTGATGGGAATGACATGATGGTAGTTGAGTTGCAGATCATATTCTTTGGCTGTCATGGAGATGTGAGTGTCTTGTCTGGCTGCTGACACGGATTGAGTGCTCCCACCGTAGATGGACAGTGAGCCAGACACAAGGCCACTGATGGCTGACATATGTCTGATGATTCGAGCTGCTACACAAGAATTATTGATACACTCTACTTAGGAATTGTACAATTACACTTTTTCTATCTATCTATCTATCTATCTATCTATCTATCTATCTATCTATCTATCTATCTATCTATCTATCTATAATATACAGACACTATTTACTCTATGCCCCTGACATGTACATGCCAGTTTAAAAAAAAAAAAAAGACATGAAATAATGCAGTGGTATGCTTGGTATGTCGCAATCCAAGCATGTGTATTTAAATATCTACAATGAGTAAACCCAATTAAATGTGTTAACAAACAAGTAAAGATCCACTGCTGCTGGGTCAATAACACCGAACCCACACACAGCATGCAGATGTGAAACTGTCTGGCTTCGGCATAGCCACTCAATATCATGCATATTGAACTGGCCCTAGGATCACAAGTAACAGGTCAATAGCTGATGTGGATAGCGATGCTGTTTCTCGGCCGAGCTAGTTTCCCCGTGGACAACCTGTTGTCCCCAATGATTCCGCTTATCTCCACAACCCATTCAGATCTCCACCCTCCGTCCAGCTGTGAGCCTCAGCCACAGCTGATCAATAACAGGCATAGTGGTCGTGTTCTCATTCCACCTTTGGGGTCACAGGTCACAATCCCATCCATCTGTTTATCCAGCATGACTGCAGAGGTGATGTCATACTCACGAGTGTCTCATCTGAAGGCTGTTAATAATTGATCATGATCCAGCCTGAAAAAAAAAATGTGATAAAGGAATGAGATAGTGGTTTTGATTTTAAAGAGCTGCTGAGCTGCTGGAGCTGTTGAATAAGTGGCGGTGACATTTGCAAGTGTTTGTTGAGTTTCCTCCATGTTCTAATTGTCAATGCGTATGTCCTCTGTGGGTGACAGGTAAGAGCCAGCGCCATCGCTCAGGACGCTGATCAGAATTACGACTACGCCTCCAACAGTGTGATCCTGCATTTGGACGTGGGTGATGAGGTGTGTGTGCAGCTGGACGGAGGGAAGGTCCACGGAGGGAACACAAACAAGTACAGCACCTTCTCCGGTTTCCTCATCTACCCAGACTGAATCTAATCCTTCCTCGCATGGACTGGACACCAACACACACACACTTAGACATAATAACACTTACACAGACATGAACGTATGCCAATCAATGCACATATACAGACATGCAGACTCTCGACATGGACAGACAAATATATACATACACCAAGGCAAGCAAACACACACACATACAGACATGCTGAGATTACAAACAGACTACAAAAGCACGGATCCAGTGAAAGTCAAAGATAAGTGGAATTAAGTCGAGTTGCGTGAATTTGAGCCAATAATAAGCAACTGCAATTAATGGCGCCCTTTGTGCAAATATGAATAACAGAAGATGTACAGTATAGGTGCACATAACAATTGCACGTTGCGGCTCGGAAATATCTAAAATACTTTAATGTGTTCCGTATTAACTGACATTGTGAGAACTAGAATATAACAATCACTATCAGCATAATTGTTTTTTTAATGCAATAATGGTGTTGAGGGTGCCATTAATCACAATGACTAAGCTGAGGCAAATACATGGACTGTATTCCAGTCTTTACCTTATACATTTCTGCTGTCCATTCCAGTGACCTCTGACCGAATGGCCTGCCTATATTCTGCAATTCATTGTGAAATATTGTTTTCCCTAAAGTGAATAACACCAGTTGAAATGAAATCCCTGTTGTGATTCAATCTGCATTGAGGCCATACTGATCAAAATAAGGCCATCTGAATGAACACAGATGTCTGACCTCTCTTTCCTGTTGCCATCATGAAGCAGGATATCGCAGCAAGACATATTATAAGACATCGCATTTTATGGATGGCACTTGTGTGTGATGAAGTTTTAATTGCCAAGTGCATTATTGATAATATTGTGTGTGTGTGTGTGTGTGGGGTCAGTAGTATGAGTGGATATATAGATATTGTAATATAATGCAGCAGTGAAAATGAACATCTGCAGTGTTTGACTTACATTTAATGTTGTACAATACATTACAGGCACGTTACTGTAATTACACTGCCATACCTACTTAGTACTTTATTTTTGAGAGACCCTGTCAAAGTATCATCATATGTATCAGCACAGTAATCCTGGGATGGGCTAACTGCCATGTTGAATAGGCCGAGTAGAGAACTGCTATTAAAAATATCTATACCTACCATGTCTGTGTTCTTGCATGTTGTTTTGGCATGGTGAAGGTCAGGGCTAAATAAAGGTACGCATGTTCAACATAAATCATCAGAAATGCATGCAGACCGTTGTTCAGTTTTAATTGGAGTGACCACTTGGACCGACTGTGGAGAATTGGATATATGAAATGGCTTCGTGGACTTACAGCTGAGATCAAACAAACAGTGGCGGACCACAGCCTCGGTCTGCTACAACATGGATTTCCAATACGTCGTAAGACACTGTTAAGACACAAACATTAATACCGCTATATTGATCTCTGCTCATAACACACCCAGGATCTACAAAATCCAGCCGATGTTTACAAGTTGAATCTTAGAATATAGTCATCAATTGTACAAACAAACTAAATTGGTTCAGTGTTTGATGGATGAGGCTTGACATTGTTTATTAGACTTTTGACCCAAGATCATTTGCTGGCGAGCCCACTAATGACAAGAAATAAATCCAGGGAATTTGTGAAAACTTCCTTAAATAATATTAGTACATTTATCTCAATTTACTGATAATCCCACGCTTAATTTTATGGAAGTCATGCTGTGCTCGCGCTCTCTTACACACACTCACACACTTATCCAGCCTATTTGAGAAACTAGATTTCTGAAAATATATATATATATATATATATATATATATATACATATATACATATATACAGGGCTAAGGGAAATGAAATTTTTTTTTTTTATTACTTGTCGATTAAAATTAATGACTTCATTATTGATTCATCTAACAAATCCTTTTCTTGAATAATCTGCTTATTTTTTGGTCTTGTTTTGTCTGATCAACAGCCCAAAACCCAAAGACATTCAGTTTAATACCATTAGAAAGAAAATAAGCAAATCCTTACATTTGAGAAGCTGGGGCCTGTGGAGATTTGTTTCAATGAAAATTGAATGTTTTGATAAATAGTTAAAAGAGATTAATGATTAATTTTCTATCAACTATCTGACTGTTATTCTGATATTTTCACAATTTGCTAATAATCCGTATTATAGGTGTATTTATTTCAAATTAAAGAAGAAAGGCAATACGTATACAAGAACCAATGTATATTTAATTAACTCACCATTAGCTCTTTATTTAAATTACATTTGTAATACATTTAGTCCTTACGTTTATGAATGGTCTATAAACCCTACTTTGTTACACTTGGCATGAAAGAACTGATGAACACCAAGTGTTGGAACTGTGGGTGTGATTTCACATTACACATAAAACTATACGAGATACAAAACTACAGGCAGTTGATGAAAATGTCCACACTATGCATTGTTTTCTGGTTAATGTCACCAGTTAATTCAAGGGATCTCAATTTCCAATATTGCCACTTTAACAGTTCCTTAAACATGGAGAGAGAGAGCAAGGGAGGTCATCTCCATGTTAAAGAAAATGAATCTTGAATACCTCTTAGATTACTGGCAAAAAGTAAAGTGTCTAATTAGAGAAGAGAGCTGACGGCATTCTAGACTTAAAGGATTTGGTGAATCTGTTGCTCCTGAGCGGACACGGCGGGATGTAGCCCGAGCCATGCCTGGGCCCAGCCCCCGGCTCTCTCTGCTGGCAGATTCGAGTTGAAAGTTAATTGGACGGGGAGAGGTCTGAGACAGGCCGCGCTGAGGCCCATTAGCGATTCCCCTGTTGAATGCAGAGCCACGAGGATCACAGACTCACAAATAGGAGGATTAAAATAATCAATAGCCTTGACTTCCATCGACCACACACATACACACTGAGTAATTAGTGGACAACCTATTCAGCAGTGGACTACGACACCCTCCTGAACCATACCACCCCCCCACACACACAAGCTGCACACTCCAAACGATGTGGTGCCTAATGAGAGGAAATAGTTGTGGCTGCTTGTGAGGAAAATGAAGAAAAGGTCAGGAAGCCACCAAACAGGCTTCTACTGCCAATATCTTGGCGCTTTGTCACCGACTCATTCCTTGGACAATGTACAGCATGGCCACGAAAAATGTCATTGGTTGAAATTTGAGTTTGCAATGTCACTAAACAATGGCAACCAATTATGAGATACCATAACATGTCTCAAACAAATAATGAAAGAGAAGATTGACTGGAGCGCTAAAGCTTACATTCATGATTTACTTAAAATTATTTATTTAGCAAAAACCAAAACAAAGCATTAACAGCAGATCAAGATATACCTCTTGTATTATACGCTGAACAATAATTTGGTCCTTCTGACGAGCAGATTCCAGCAGCAACACTGCCCTCTTGTGTTGATGGAAAAGCATCAACGTATTGTACAAAACCTAAGAAGACTACGCAGAAACAGAGCTCACACCTTATTCCATCAAATCAAACAAATCATCTCAAAACCACCCAAATTAGTTTTCAGGAAAAACATTTATTTAAATGCAGCAACAAAATTGGGGTGAATTAAAACATGGGAACTCATTTGAAATGTTACTTTACATCATGAAAGTGTGGTTTTGAATATACTGGTTTACCGCAGGATTAGAGGAGCACATTCCTCAGCCAAAGAAGTTCTTAGCCAATGATACAGTAGGTTGCTGACAGCTGTATACCATACATGTACACGTATATATATATATTTTTTAATATATATATATATATATATATATATATATATATATATATATATATATTAATGTCCCATCCAAAATTGACACACTAGTATCAATATTTACAGTATATCATTATCAATTGATCTCATCTTAATTGCTGCATCTTGGAATGTTATTGCAAACAATGCAAGCATTAAGACTCTTGAATGCATATAAGTTGGTCACATTTGTGAATGGACCTGGCAGCAATAGCCAGGGCCATTTGTGGTCTTTGTAGGGAATGTAAAGGCACTTCTTAAATCAAATGAATGTGGAAAACCAATCCATGGAAAAGGTTGGGTGGGACAGGTGTTGTAAAAGCTATCTGGAAAAAAAAGAGGGTATAAGTGACAGGGTAGAAAAAGCTGGTCGATCTTCGTCTTCACCCGTTCATGACCATCCTGACCAGTTCTGTAAAAGACACAAGAGAGACAGGCGTGAGAGTCGTGCTCTAGATCCTGGGAGGGAGATGCTGCATTTGGAGGCAGATCCCCCACATGTTCTGTTCCCCCGCAGGAGAGAAGGGTTGAAGACGGTACTGAGAGAAAGAGGTGAGATAATCATCTCCATCTCCTATTTAGCCAAAGCATATGGCCATGTCTGTGATCCGAGAAGAGCTGGTTAGAGAAGCCATCCTCGCTGTATGCTTTCCTCTAGTTGAGAAGCAGAGAAAAGGGGAGACGGTCAAGGGAGCTAAGTCCAGTCAGACAGCGGCCAGCTACAAATTCAGCTTCCATGAGTAGAGAGGAGAAAATAATCAGCACAAGAGCAACTCGTTGCATTTCTCTGGTTAGTAGAAAAAAGGGACTGGTCCACTCTCCCAAAGCTGGTGGCTATATTCAAATGTAAGGAAAATGTCTACAATGTAATGAACCGTCTATTTTATCGGTTTGATAAGAGCAGCACCTCTAACACCAACAGAGGAAAAAGCCTATTTTAATAGCGTAAATGACATGCAAATGAGATTAGAAGAGCTGCCTTGTGACATCCACACCCATCAGCTCAAATAACTCGACAGTGGCCACCAGGCTCTCCCCTGAATGAGACCAGTCACTTCCCTGTGTGTCCATCATATCCCCCTTATAAACTGAGGGGAGTCTCAGACACATGCAGAGGGGCATGCGGCAGCCAGGGGTCAAGACAGACGGCTGTAGGAGAGACAGAACAGCAGGAGGCTACACATCGGTCAAAGTCTCAGGACTAAATATGAGAGGGACCACAAGGCTTTCCCACAGGCACCTACAGGTCAAATCTACTTTGCAACAGCACACTGTTCCTGTTCGCAAATTATGAAGAGCAAAACTACAGCCGATAAGCGTTAGGGGATTATTTAACAACTAAAATGCAGGAAAGCCTGGAGGTGCAATCTCATGGTATACCAAATGCCCGTACCGGCCCTCAGCCTGACATGATGTGGCGGACAAATGCTGTGGAGGAAGAACAGTTAACACACCGTTATACACGGCCTCTTACAGCAGTCAATTAACCACAAGTGTAAAGACGCACAAAAGACAGTAAAGAGGATGGATACCCACATCGTAAGACTAAATCAAGCATTGGCTTACTGTGGTGACACTTTAGTAGTTAAAAGAGGTGCTTCCAATGACCGCCTTCAGATAACTAGGACAGTGTTTTCCCCTGGGTGACTGCTTTTAACACCACAGAAGAATTTCAGCCTGAAAGCACGTTTTTGTTCAGCCTAACATCAATGAAACACAGCAGCTGATATTGGTAGTGGGGCAACAAGTGAACGGACTGCCAGTGTTTGAAAGACATCTTCCTGCTCACATATACACACACGGTGTGTATAGAGCCCCGTCCTCAGTGAAACACAGTGCAGATAAATTAGGTAAATAAAATATATATAAATTATATTTTAATCTTTAAGGGGGGCAGGAGGACACACCGCACAGTATAATGCATGTGCCGACTGTAGTTTCATTAACACATTGCTATGGCAGGGTATGAGGTTTCATTGACAGTAGCAGGTATGTGGCAACAGGATTGTCACGCACACCATCAGCCAAATCATGGCAAGTTGTTGTGTATTATACACATTGTTGTGTATTACTTTCCCTCTCACCTTCATAGTTGATGCAGCCATTGGCATCTTCGTGTCCCGCCAAGAGCGTCTCAACTTCCTCCTCTGACATTTTCTCACCTGAAAAAGAAAAACATTAATACATAAGACATGGGTGACATTACCATGATTTAAAAATGAACAAGTAATAAAAGAGAAGTACACAGGTAAGTAAAAGATAAGTAAAAACTAAGATAACACTAAAAACACACTTGCACACCCGATTATGCCAAATTAATAACATGCAAATAGGTTACTCTTGATACCATGTAAATTCCGTTTTCAGCAAATACATTTTGCATTGACGCCATGCATTGTGGGGATTACAGTATTTTTGTGTAAGTGAAAAAAAATGTAAATAGTGTGTATACATTAAATCAACATAGTCTTCCCTTCCAGCAGTCTATTCAAGGGTGATAAAAATGCAACTTGCCTAGCGTGGTGAGGACGTGACGAAGCTCTGCTCCCATTACTGTGCCGTTGCCCTCCTTGTCAAAGACACGCAGTCCCTCCACAAAATCCTCCATGGAGCCCTGATCTTTATTCTTAGCGATGGCCTGGAACATGGGCAGGAACTGCTCAAAGTCGAGCATCTTGTGGTTCATCTCTGTGAAAATAAACAAACATATGAGGAAAGTCTGTTTGCCTCCAGCTGCAAAACACACTATGCCACCAGAAGATTAAAATCATAAGAAGCGCAGTGACAATTTCATCATGCATGTACATTAAAAGAGATAACTCCCATCAGGTTTATTTTTGTTTCTCTCACCCTCAGCCTTGGGGTTGCCCAGGACCTTGAGCACCTCAGCATTGACAGGGTTCTGTCCCAGGGCCCGCATGACATCCCCACACTGGCTGAAGCTAATCTTTCCATCTCCTGTCCTGTCGAACAGCAAGAATGCCTCCTTAAACTCTGCAGGATACACAGACACGGGACGAGTTAGGGCAGGGTTATGAATTATTGTAAAACATGAAGAGATCAGCAGACAGCTATGAAGGAATGATATGGAGATAGTAAGAGACCTGGAAATAGATGAAATCAGAAAAGCCAATAAATGACAACAGGCAGACAAGAAAAGCAAAGATTTTGACATGATCTGGTTTTCTGCCAGTGGGCCTACATTTAAAGTGAGCAGACAGGACACAGCACTACACTGAATAACCTGTGTATGTTTCATATACCACTCTAGTCTATCCAGGATAAAAGATGTATGAATAAACTGCACAAATCCACGGGCAAACACAAACTGATGGACACGCTTTGTTCAAACGCTCCAAAAATCAAAAAGTCTTTTATGCATCTCATTACTTGAACCGTTGCATGTTAGACTGTGGTTGCAACAGCTTGCTCTCTAAACACTTTTCTAACTTCCTCAATTCAGCAAATACTGCGTATCCACATTAGTCATCTGGTTGGTCTATGACTTTTTCACTACACCTTGACAAAAACAAGTTTTAAACAACTTTACCAGTGCACCACTACATGTTCTGTCGTAGTTTGAACATGCCGACACTTGTGCATTTAGTTTCCAAAGACTTAAAATATGTCGTAATATCATGGAAAGGGGTTTAAATTGTAACGGTAAATATGTATAGCATGCCTTAAATAAAGAACCAAAACAAACGGGTATGGATATAGTATGTTAGATTTAAAAAAAATAAACAAAACTCTAAGATAATGGCTAAAGGAAGGGACATTGTAAATGCCAAGATCCCCCTGCTTTAGGACTAAACAGAAGCACACATTTCCTGCAGAACATCAACATCAGATAAAAGCTTCAAACATGTAAAAAGTTGCCTCAGATCTTAATGCTTATTTTGTGTGACCAATGGTAGAAAAAAGAAGATATTTAAAACGTAAAAAGCAGGCAAATCTCAATTGAAACGCTGTAAACAACTAAATATTTGACAATTCCACTTGATAAACATAAAATATTGAACGAATAAACTAATTGTTTTATGTTAACTGTTGTCTACCAACACCTTTACTCAAGTTACTATGTATTAATAAGAAATAACTAGGCTTTATCAAATGTAATGTTGTCAATGATCACACGGTTGATTAACGTAGCTTTGATCCAACATCAGGCATTCTAGTTAGACTCAACAGTCAAACAATAAGCTTAGCTAAAACATAGTAATCTGGGCGACATGCAGTCAGATTACACAATATCCAGGCAGCAGTCTGGTCCAAATGTTATGGGACAAGCAAGCTATTCCCCAAAAAGCTCAGGCACTGTTTATTCCTGTTCTGAGGAATGTGACTCTTCCCTTCTGGCGTGTGAGCACTTTTCCCAACACCATATTTGGTAATAGAGGAGTGGAGCAAAGTAGGTGGAGAGTGAGTGTAGCTATAGCCCATTATGTCAACTGCGATTAAACAAACCAGTCCTAGGACAAACGCATGCACCACTGTATCCAGCACCAAAAAAGGGCACGCTGGAAGATAACAGGCAAAGTTTATGGCTAACTGACACAACCAGGACTGGCTTATAACACATGTGAGCTTTGGCTATATTTGGCTTCATATGTACCGCTAATGCATGATTGACCACATACAAAAACACTGCAGCACACGGTTAAAGTATTATAACGTTGTATGCAAAAATGTGACTGACTTGTGACGGACCAAACAACAGTGCAAAGCGACTCTACTTCACGGTTGAAACAGGTTAACGTTAGGTTTACCCAAAAGTAACATGCAGATCACACCCTAAACACTCCGATCGAGAGAGCCATCAGGTCTGTGCTAAGGCGCTCCCCTTTTCACGGACTTACCATGAATCTGATCCAGGTTAAACTCAATCTGGAAAGGACAAGCAGTTGCAAGTGGAAAGTGATGAAACAGTACAGAAATTAAGAAGGATAACCTAAAGTTTAGCCTAAAAACTAACGACATGACAGGCGGGCATAGAGCAAGGTGATAGTGGAGATACAGGGGAAAGTGTCATCTTAACCAAGCAAGAATGAAAGCATGCAAAACAAGAGAGATCTTCAAAGTGTCACGACACAGAATCAAAACTCACCAAGGATTTGATCTTCCGAGAAGTCAGACTGTTCAAAGAGAAATTGGGCTACATGATTATGGATCCTTTTGCTCTGCAATAAGCTAGCTTGGGTTAACTTCAAAGGCGTTTGCACATATTTTTTCGGATAGTTAGATTTACTCAAACAATACATTCCATAACAGAAGCACATTCAGCAACAGTTAGTCTACACGCGGGTCTTTGGAGCACATTAATTAGAATGTCGTGTGAATGTTAACTTTAATCCATCTACCGAGCGAGCTAATGTTAGCTTCTCAAAAGTTGCACTTCCGCTAGCAACCCGCGAGCCAATTCCGACATTTCAAACTCAACTCATCATATATGAAAAGCTAAACTATTTTCTTGAGACAAGAAGCTAATTACACAAAGACAAATTGCTACGTTAGCCGAGTTGAAAAACCCACCATGGCTGTGTTGGCTGAGGTGTGTCCGAGTGGTCGGCAAACCAAAGAATGTGTGACGGTTCTCAGAGAAGGGCTGGGTGGGAAGGAGAAAACCTAAACTATAGCGGCAGTGCGTCATGACGTATGACGCACGACGTCAACGCATGAGGCGAACAACTAGACTCCATATATAGGAATAGAGATTAAGGTATGTTTTGTGATATGCAGTACATTATTTTTAAACCTTAACGCTTGAACTACTCACTTTATGATTGAGGTGACAGGTAGGCTACATGTAATACGCAACTGTATACTTTAACTGTTTAATTTCACATATTCTGATCAGCCTGTCTTTACATTAATAATGCACGGATTTAAATACGGATTTAAAGCCTCCCTCCTCTCAGAAATACGTGTTGCTTTGCTTATTGTGCTCACCTTAAATCTTAATCTTAAATCCAAGGAAAGCAAGATTTTGTGACATCACAATATGGGAAATTTGAAGTCTCCAGTGCACATACAGACGGAGTGAAATAGAGAATGAAATCGGTGAAGTAGGATACATCGTGTGTCAAGTATGTAAACTCTTTAGCAATAGGCCAGTGCATATTCATGGTTTCTGGGTTAAGAGCTTTTATCAAGGTTCACTTTTTTTGTTAAAAAAACAAATCAGACACAAATTATCATTCCAAAGACAGTATTTTATCTCAGAAGGGATCTTAAATATATATTACTTTAAAGCAGCCTGCCCTTAACCTTACAAAGTAGGCAGAGAGTCAATGGACCCAATGTTAAGTGATGTGTGTTCTGATTCGGACATGATTTTAAATATGTTTTAAAAAATATTTGTCCCTTTGGAGTTTGTGTTTGACTTTGATCCGACTTGGGTAATGAATGCATGATTGGATGACTTTGCTAGGCTTTGCAATAAGGATATGAGTGTCTGGCCATGCAGGAATGATGGATTCCTTTAGGCCTGTGAGATCATGGACTGATGTCGTATCTCTTCACAGCCTTGGCTAAAGCACTGTCTTTTCCCAGCAGGAACTCTGGCCTATTGTCATGTCCGTGGTCCCACTGTGAGCAGAAGTGGATGTCTTAACATGACCCACATATCCTCACAGGCTAAATGGGACAGTCTCGCTCCATACAATCGTGTAGTAACAGCAACACAGTGTAACACTTAAAGCACTAGAGAATGGCAGCAAAGCTAAAGCACAAACAAAGATAAAGCACATTAGTACAAAGTCTAATGTGGGCATCAGTATAGTTTGAGTTTCTTCAAGACATCTTTACATTTATGTTTTGTCTGATTGATCTATCCCTGCCTTTTACCTGAGAACACCAATAGCTTGGACATTTGTAATGCTCACACTATTTATTTGGCCAAGGTACTTACTTAGTTTACTAAATTCCTGTATTTATTGACATTTTATATTTGCTAATTAAATGTATCAACTTAATATGTACTTCATTTCCAGAGTATACAATATAAAGGACACCGTTTTTAAAGAATCATTCTATTTGCTCAATGCCTTATTGCCTTATGTGTTGTATAACATAAGCAGCCAACATGTATCACTACATAGACAGACTGTACTATATCTGTAATATGACAGTAGACAAAGTGCCACAGGTTGGTCAAGTTATATCTGGGATGTATCTCACAAACTGTTATTTCAGTCAAAGGACAGAAGTATGGGGAGGTCCATTTTCTTTGCAGCCAGTTTCTAGCTTTGAAAAGTGGGGCAAGTAAAACCTCTCTAAATTATTAATCGAGTGAAGAATAAAAATGTCCTGACTTTGAGTTGAATTCGTGATTTTCTCTTGTTATTTTGCTTCTTGTAATAATGATAATATTAATAGGTGTGTAGGTCACATTCATTTGTTGGAATCTTCTTCTTGAAGAAAGAAATAGAAAAAATTGTGACAGAAAACAGCCTCTTTCTCCCTAAGGAGGTCACTGACTGACATTCTCACTTTCAGTGCCCCATTTCTTTGCTTAGCTTAGATTCAGTCTCATTCCAGATTGAGGCAGTTTATTAGCATCGATATCGTAGAAAGCTACTTAGCAACTAATCATCATTTCATGCTTTCACAGAACTAAATGGCAAACAAATTACTCTTTAGATTTACCATCTTGCTAAAGATGACTAAACACTGTACATTAAATCATAGATGATATAGTACATGGCATTTCTAAATATAGTCCTAGTTTATGAATGCCCCATATTAGCTTTGTCATAAAAAGCTTATTTAGTCCACACTCACCTCCAAAGCAGTGGGGTCGAATGGTGAATCCGAAGGACGCAGCATCCTAGGTTTCTGCTCTGGAGCCGGTTTTGGATCCACAGGAGCCACAGGGAGGCAGGGGTAAGGAGGCCCCAGTCTGGGCTGGGTCACTGTTGAAGGAGACTTCTTAATGGAGGATTCTCTTTTCGGAGCCATTCCTAACGTCGTGGGCAGCCAACAACTTAAAATCTCTGCACCAGCTGCTGGTGTGGCTGCTGAGAGGAGGTATCAAGCTATGAATAAAGTGTGTCAGTTGTGCATATCCTGTGGAGCTGTGGGGAGGGGAGGATAAAAGCAGGTTGATGATGCCGATGATGCTCAGGGACTGGCAGTTGGATGAGGCAGAGGTGGACGTATAGAATAGCATGGGAGTGAAGTTGTCAAGCGAAGCATAGGAGGAGTAGAGATGAAAGCTCAAATGTATGAAGAGGGGGATCGATATAGAAAGAAGTTGGCTCAGCTGTATCACTCCAAGCCCATGCTTTTATTTGGGTCAGAAATGTGTGTGTGTGTGGGGGGGGGGTTCTTTGTCAAGCTCAATCGAAATATTTTAGCCTATAGCCTATGTTCAGACTTGTGAAGACATGTTATAAGGAGTGTCATATATTCGGTGTCTCATTACAAATCAGCATGCAGCTAATAATAGATGTGATGTTTTTGTCTTCAGATGTTTTTGTTTGGTTTTCCTCATTTCCACCTTGTTTTATAAATGTTATGTTATGTGCATGTTGTTTATGACAGAATAATACACAATGCACATTTATTTTTGTTTACATTTAGGCAACTGTATTATCTACCCTTTATTGGACTTGAGGATTTACATTTTATGCTATGTTATACTTCCACTTCACTATATTCCAGAGGTAAATTATTCTTTTTACTCCACTATATTTATTTGTCAGCTGTATAATTACTCTGCAGATTAATATTTAAAATGTGAATGATTATATATGTGGATCATCTTTAAAGTATGATCCACAATTACAGTCTGATTAAAGTGTATACAAAAAATGTATAAAAAAGCTCCACCATTGCAACATTACAATGCTGTTTAATGCACCTAAATAATGTATAATTCATATGTTTATACTAATATAACACTGACAGTGTCATTCTGCTGCATAATGAGTATATAAGATTTGTTTAAGTCAACTTTTGAATGTATTATTTTGGTTTATTTTCCATGGTAATGGGGTATTTTGTGCTATTAGTCTATAGTTCTTATTTCCCCAGTGGTGGAATGCAGTACATTTACTCAAGTACTGTACTTGTAGAATTGTAGATACTTCTACTTTGTTGTATTTTATGCAACTTTCTACTTCTACTCACAGAGGCAAATATTGTACTTTTTACTGCACTATTTGTCTGACAGCCTTATTTACTTTTCAGTTCATTTTTTTTTCATACACTTCCTGTCCATTGAAAACCATGTATCTCCAATCTCTTGGTGATTTTGAATTTGTTTATGTCTGATAAACTGAAAGATGGGGTGTTCCTTTATTGGTTGAGAAGATCTCCCTACTTCTTAAGATAAATAAACAATGAAAACCCCTCTTGTATTCGCTGTAACATGCATGGTCACAAAGCTGAAAACAGAGCTGCTTTCTGAGCTCATGAAAAGTTGATTTTTTAGAGATACATGGTTTTTACCATGTGACACCACAAACATATGACGATCTTTTAGAATATAATGTATCGCTGTGGATTTAACTGCTCAATAGTATATAAAGGAGTTCAATTTTCCACAACCTTAAGCAGTGAAATGCAACAGACACATTAATGCAGCAGTGATATAAATCCAGAAACACTGCACAGTATGTACAACATGACACAGCCAAAAGGAGACAGTAGTTCAAAATAGTGCCACTAGATGTCCCTATTATACAGCAGGAAGACACGATCACTAACGCTCTTGGCTTCAACTTGCTTCAACTCAATAAACACAAATCCGTTATTTAATTGAGTTGCAGGTCTACCTCATGCATGGTTTGATACAACAGAGACCCCGTGACTAAAAAAGAACAGTATTTGTCACGATAATAACGATGATGATGCATTGCATTTCTATCTCTCTGTCTGTGTATCCATCCAGTGGTTGAAAGTAATAGGCTACATTTACTCAAGTATGTACTTAACTAGAATGTTGAGGTACTTGTACTTTACTTGAGTATTTATATTTTCTGCGACTTTATTCTTTCGCACCACTACATTTTAGCGGGAAATATTGTACTTTTTACTCCACAACATTTGGCAGACTCAAATAATAATACAAAATATAAGCAACACATAAGTTGTTATGTATAGATTATAATACTATAATATAATATGACCTACATAATTAATAGAAATGGGCCATTCGGCACAATCCTTTTTCTACCTGTGCTTTTTCTTTTGGTATAAGACCATATAGGACTAATTCAAGTTGGCTATATTTCTATGGTAGCCTGATACTTGTGTACTTAACTTCAGTAAAATGGTCTAAGCCATGGCTTTAAGAGTGACGCCCTATTTCGATGTTTTATGATTGAATTTAACGTCACTGCAGAGAAAACAGATTTACAACTTCTGGCGTCACTCTACCCGTTCCTCCAATAATCAATGCTCCCCACTCCTCAGTGGATTTTTGGAACAATCCATCGCGCGCTCAATGGGCCTTGAAATTACCGTTTATGTGGGTCGAGCGTCAAAACAATAGCGACATAAGACCCTTGCTGCGAGACCAACGGCACTCCTGGCGCTTTAATACCGGATCGAACATGCATAATTAAGAGAAAAGACAACCTTAAAAAGTCATTCCGATTATCTACATACATACAAAAACTAAAACATAGCTTTTTATTATTATTTTTTTGAAATTTTAATTAGATTCTGTCAGCCTGCAGCCTATTGCCAGCTGATCGCTGATGAGTCTGCCGAGCAGACAGCTCAGTGGCAAGCAGTTTAAGAAGATTAGCAGTGGCTCACGTTTTCCTCATCATTTGCAACAATAATCCACCCCAAGAGGCTAATAATAACAATAGGAATATCCTAAATGTCTGCTTTCAAATAGATTACCTACAATATAGCATACCATAATTAGCTAATTGAAATATTATCCTATATCCAGGTGTCTGCATAGTTCTTAACATGTCTGAAATTAATTTTCTAAATTATTAGACACTTAATTGGAAACATTACCGTCATCGTTTTCCCTTTCTGTATTTTTGTGTGCAGTGTTGTGAAAGCAAATTCAATTACTCCAACTTAAAGGAAATGTTTCAAGAGATCCTTTGAGGGGCCCTACTGACTAATGAAATTATGGCAGTTCTCCCACTTTAATGTCATTCAAAGTCCCCCATGCTACAGCAAATCTCCAAACCACCTGATTTATTTTTAATGATATTACACCCCTCACTCGGCTGTGTCATGGTAATAATCGGGGCTGCTCCAGCTGCCTCTAGATCACATTAGCCAGGCTTAATATTGACAGTGCTGGGCCCACTAAACAATGAGGCTATGGGGATAGGCGGCTTAGAGGCTGCCTAGCCAATGGGCATACTGCAGGAGGTAGAGGTGGTGCAGGCCAGGATGCTCCAGTTCCCTATGCCCTGGAGGACTGGCACCATCATTAGGCAGCGTCTTAGTTCTGTGGAGCTTTAAACCCACCACTACCAGATCCAGACCCCACCCAGACCCCAGACATCAAAACCATACTGACAAGGGACCATGAAACTAGTGGTAACTTGATTCCCTGCTATTCTTTTATCAGATGGAAAGACCTGCCAGGACAATAACTCAGCAGCTGCACCTTGTGTAGGTTCCTGCTGTTTCAAATGCTTTGGACGGCTCAGGGAAAACTTTTCTGCAGGATTCACCTTGTGACAACATGAAATCAGCTGTTGGAGGTTCATCTTCAAGACTACAGACAAATGACAGCAATTTCTGATTCCTGTAAAGAAATGACAAATAAATAAACGTGTGAAACACTCATGAAATGTTTTTACAATTTCTAATATTTTGTTATTTTGGGTCACGTCCACCAAAAATGCAAGAAATACCTTTTGCAATCTGATTTGATTGGAAAAGTGCTTTTATCCGTTAGACTAATTTATGTTGCAGGCTTACCTAGTTTTTTTGTATTTGCATAATGGTCACACTGGGAATCAGAGGCCACTTGTGGGACACTTGCACCTGATCACAGAGACACGATGGCTCTTTGCCAATCACACCTCCACCGTTGAGGCTCCCAATTAAAAGTCACCTGGATTTGTTCTTGGATTTGTCAGGTTGTACAACATCAGTTACATGCCCCTGTACGCTGAGGTTTTTTCTTCTGTCCCAAATTGTTATTTGGATCGGTGGGGATTTTGCACGGGAGCCCACAGATTACCGTCGTTGATTAGTGGTTGGGTGTAATCCTTTCAGCCCCTCTCTCTCCAAAACACCCTTGGGATATGCCCGTCTCCCTGAGGGCCGGCAGCATGGCAGATGGATCCTCCTCCCCCTCTTCTGCCCCCTCTAACAGCACACCCAAAAACACTGTTGATGTCCTGGGACGGAGGCTGTAAAGTATCCTGAATATGAAACCACAGGCACCTTTGTTTAGTGGCTCTCTCTCCACTTAGTGAGAATTGCCCTCAGGCCTGATTCCCATTCTATAGCTACATTTCTGCCCAATTGGAATGTTTTCCAAATCCATTAGCCCAAAGGAAGAGGAATAAGATGCACAAAATCTGTTCATATTGCCTGGATGAGATTCTGCTATTATCAAGACTCACTTTGTAAACCAGACAACTCTAAGTTGTTGACATCTTAGTTTTATATGGAAAGCCATTTGCCCAAAAAATGTTTATACTGGTGTCAAGTCAAAACATGGGATTATATTCCTACAAAAGGAGATAAAGATAATCGAGTCTATCGTGTATCTTGTGTGTTCATATATATAAAGATGTATTGGTACATTGGTACATTTTCACTGTGCATATTGCACAGTGAAAACCTGCCACCGTAAACTTGAATTTATGTTGTGATATTAATGATTAATATAGTTTGATCTCCACATAGAGAAAAACGGATATATTAAGTTATATTAAGTAAAAATAATTGGCTTGAGGTTTCACTTTTAAAAGGATTCAACATTTAGACTTATCTGAAATATCTCACTTAAATATGTTTTGCAGTGAAAAATAAAAACAAAAACAAACAAAGAATGGTGTAAGAGTCAGTTAACATCAAGAGATTTAATTGAAGTTAAAATATCATCAACTGTCTGTGTGTGTTGATGTGTGTGTTAGACCATTGATGTTCCCCTGTGTGCAGCGGAGTCAGTAAGCTGTCAGTCTCCCTCAGCAAAGTCTGCTATAACCATATTCAGCCTCAGTGAGCAGCAAATGGAGAGAACTGAGCCCTGGGACTTCTTAACACACACACACACACACACACACACACACACAGTTTAGCAATAAAATGGAAAAACTTGAAAACAGTCAGGTAAAATGCATATGTTGAAGATAGACCTGCACAAGAAACTTTTCTGTTACAGACAAAACTTGGAAAGTGGTTGACACGACCAACTTTTATTTTTGGTTTGTCAACAATACAATGTCATCTCTCTCAGCATCCCGTGCCACATGACCCCCACCCCTTACCACGCCAACCCCTCTTGCAAATCCACGCTCCCTCCATCTTTTATGATCACTACAAGGGGCTCAGCTTTCAGAAGCGGACCAGGGAGCATGTGTGTAGAGCTTTAATTCCTATTGTATTCGTGCAGTCTTGGTGTGTGTGAGTGTGTCTGTGTTTTAGCGAAAGAGGGAGAGGGAGATAGAGATGAAGAAAAAGACAGGAACAAGGACCCATCTGTCAGCGCAGCACACGAATCCCTCCCATTCCACTCTGAGTCCCAGGGGACCAGAGCGAGAGACAACTCACTTGTGGCAGCGTTTTTTGGAAGGACGGAGGTTACCCCCATTAATAGCAACAACAGCACTAAAATAGCTAATGTGAGACTGGTAGGCCCACTCTTTTGGTCATAGACTTATTTCGGACAGCTCATGCCTAAATGGAACATGCATCTTAGCCAGTCTTAGTGTCAAAAACTCAAAACAAAATAAAATACTTTTATTGGCTACACATTATATATCTTAGCAACATGTTAAGTCAGTAATTAGCTGCATAACTTTGTAAGAACTTGAATTTGTTAGATAAATATTTTGGAATACCCAGGTTAAAATCATGCAAACTCATCAAAAGTTGGTTCAGATCAGATGTGTCCACCGTGACCTCTTCCAGAAGGCTGGTTATCTATGTTACTGCTTAAATGGGAGCAGGAAGCAATTCCCTATCTGTTAGTCAGTCAGTCATTTGGGAAACCAATGGGGATTGTGGGAGACTGCGAGATTCCAATTCCCCATGCAGGCTGCAGGTGTGGTGGAGGCCATTCTCACACTCATGGGAGAGAAAGTAGTGCATGTGTGTTGTGTGTTGTGAGGTGCATATACCTGGGGACCTTTAGACACATCACATTAGAGTTGTTGCTGTACACATCACATGGGGCAACACGCACACGCACACACACACACACACACACACACACTCACACAGGCACACACACAAACGGCAGGGCTCCTCTTTCTCTCTGTCCACATGCCTGTATGGCCAGTGCATTGTCCAGGAGTGATTAGGGCCGTTAAGCGAGGTGGATAAATGCTGTTTCAGCACGAGACATCATCTTGGACAAGCGGTGACGCGTGAGCATCCAAGCAACAGATGCCCACCCACCCCCAACGCTTCCTATATCCAGCCATCTGTTCGGGTCTGTTCAATTAATCGTTGGATAAGTGCCTGTTTTTACGCGATGTTGCAGATTAGCCACGTGACCACCTCTTATTTCTCAGACATGCAAATACGTTGCACACTCAGAAACACGGAGAACCAACAGTGCAGTTGGCAAAGTTCAGTCTAAGTCTCGAACACAGCTGTGCGCAATCGCGCGCACAATGGTATCAATGCGGGGGCACGTGCGGCTCGCGAGACCCCAGCTGTCAATGCAGTGATGACAATAGGCCCCAACTGCGCGGCGGCTCGCCACGCACGAGGAGAGGCGGGCGTTTATTATGCCGCGGTATTTATAGTCAAAACTGGGGAAAATGCTCAATATTGAGAAACGATTAGTGTATAAACAACAAAGGCCATATAGTCGTTTGAAGACCTACACGGAGTGCGTTGCATTCATTGTCTGTGTTAATGCTTAACTTTTATAATACAATAAAAACAATAAAAAGATAAACTACAAATTGAGAATTAGCATATCCCGTATTGACAATTTATTTATCATTGACTGGCTAGTAGCAAATATGGAATTACTGTATTTACAATCTCCCCTGCCTGGGTCAGCTGTTGAGCCTATCCCATAAAGTACCTGTCTGTTCATCATTGCTCCAATCGATTCAATAATCAGATAGCCCTTGGGGACAGAATATGACGCTAAAAATGGAAGAAAACAATTGAATAAGTGGGTGAACAACGCACACACCTGCTCTCTGCACACTAAACTGTCAACATCACTTAAATACGCACACATGGAAGAGCGTCTCTTTACTCAGCGAAGACCAGGCCTACACTGTGTTTAATTAAGTGGAAAATTCCAAATCCACGCAACTAATGAAGAGATGGACAATCGATTAAGATGGTTAATTTATGGATTTAAAACAGAATATGGGATTTTGGGGGTTAGTGCTATATTTCCAAGCGTGGCGATGTATTGGCTAATAACGCACGGGGCAACATATTTAATTCAAGTGCTGTGCAAAGGCTGTGAGTACTGTCCCTCATTTCTGCTTTTTGCTAAAATTGCGTCCAAACACGTATGCAGCGACTCAGCTAAACTTCTTAACAGGTTACATAGTGTAGCCTAAATATGTTTGATTATATGTGAGATGAAGCTAAACAAGTTGGCGTTTGTGCGATGTTGGGCAAATAATCTGTGGTTTGTATAAAGTCTCATGCATATGGGTAGATATGTGCGTTTGTAGCCTACTGCAGGATAGGCTCCAATGAAAGATATACTCTTTTACTCATCATTTATTAAGTTAAGTGTTTTCCAATGTGTGTTTCAGGAACTCATTCTTTACTAATACAACTCTGTCTACACGTTCACACGGGCGCGCACTCCCTCTCTGTCTCTCACTCATTTGCTGGATTAAATTTCTGGCCACGAGCCCGCCACGCGCATTTGGGTGAGTTGGTAGTGGGCAGGGCGCCTAGGGGAGGGGCTTACCCGGCTATAGGCCACGATATTAGACCGGTCGTGTCATTTGTAGATGAAAGTTCCACGCGCACTCATGGTTATCTGAGAAAGCAGAGGAGTTTGGGACACTAGCGGATGTGCGAAGAGAGAAACGCAATTACTCTGGACACATCACTCAGCTGCTGATCTTTTTTAAGTAGACCTGTGTTTCTTTTATTTTGCACAGAGCGAGAGGTAAATACTAACAGGTGAGTTTACACATTTGTTCATCATCAGTTCAGTATAAAGAAAAAGGTCAAAAATTGATCTTATTTGTGATCAAAGTCTTGCTACTAAATGTACCTCATGCACTTATGCTGTCCTCTCAGGGGCAGAAAACAATCTACTACAGTTAATTTACTAATCATGTTGTCGATTTTAATAAACTGAAATAAGTCTTATATTTGCTGTGTTCTATACAGTCTAGACACAATTGCCTGTCTAAAGTTCTGATTTCATAAATTACAGTAATTTGTCCTACTTTTTTACGCACTAGTGCACGATAATTAACTAGGACAGCTTTTTCTTTCAAAACAATAGAAAATCATCTGTTCGAGGACGTACAAAAAAAAGAAACAATCTCGTCCTTTCATTTCTTGTAGCGTTTGGGCTGTATGCATTATTATTACATTATTCTTCAAGATGTTAAAAAAAACTGTTGACTTGTATGTTGCCTCTATAATCTTTGAGCTTTATGAGTAAATCCCGTTGTGTCCCAGATTGACAGGGTCTCTAGAGATACAGATCTGTAGCGACTACAGTATAACAGCAGGGGGGCATTTATTCTTAAAACAGCCATCTATTCCTTAATATCAGAATATCACATGATACATTTGGGATAATTATGGGGCTTTGGTATGTTGCCACCAGATCTTGAAAAGAGGAGTGAGCTGTTCAGAATTCAGTGCTGAAATGACAGCTCTCATTCGGTTATTCATTGGACAAGAGTTGCCTGTCACTATGTCAGGCACTGCTTCTTGTTCCTGTTCCATCACAATACTAAATATTATGATTACATGTGCATTTTAAGGAGAAGCATCATGCATTTACATTTAGCCCTTAAGATATTACACACTTGAGGTTGACCGACTTTTTGTCCTGTTTTTTCAGATCAAAATGATGACCAAACAATTTGGAAAGAGTGGGGATGTGAGTGAGCTGGTGAGCTCCCTCGGCTGGCTGGAGGAGGATGACGGCAGCTCTCAGGATGGAGAAGAAAGCCATGGCCTGACTGTAGGTGGGCGAATCCGCTCCTGCACAGAACTGGGCAGTGAGGATATGGAGGAAGAAGAAGAGGAGGAGGAGGAGGAGGAGGATGAGGAGCAGGAGATTGGACCAAATGGAGAACAGGCTCCCAAAAGGAGAGGCCCTAAGAAGAAGAAGATGACCAAAGCAAGAAAAGAGAGGTGTCGTACCCGGCGAGTCAAAGCCAACGCCAGAGAACGTTCACGTATGCACGGGCTGAACGATGCCCTGGAAAATCTGCGCACAGTGATGCCCTGCTTCTCCAAGACACAGAAGCTGTCAAAGATTGAGACTCTACGGCTGGCTCGCAACTACATCTGGGCTCTGTCGGAGTCGCTTGAGAGTGGCCAGTCCCCTGAGAGTCATGGCTTTGTGGAGATGATGTGTAAAGGTCTGTCTCAGCCCACCAGTAACCTCGTGGCCGGCTGCTTGCAGCTGGGGCCCAGTCCAATGATGCTCAGCAAGATGGACGATAAGTGTGGCGGCCCGGGGGTGGGTGGTGTGGGGGGTCAGGCTAGCCATCCCCTCAGCTACCCGTCTCCAGGCCTTCCCAGCCCCCCCTATGGCTCCCTGGAGGCTTCCCACCTCCTCCATATGAAGGGATTCAAGGGGCCTCTATATGACAACCCCTCCCCGAACGAGTGCAGCAGTGGCACTCCACCATACGATGGACCCCTCACTCCCCCACTGAGCATCAGTGGCAACTTTGCCCTGAAGCAGGAGCCCTCTCCCCGTGAGTCAGAGAGGAACTACACATCCCACCCTGGCCACCATGCCCACTACCTCTCGTCCCACCATTACCCCACTTCCACGACTGGCAACCTACCAGGAGGGCCTCAGGGCCACCCACTTTTTCAAGCTTCACGCTATGACCTGCCCCTGGACGTGGCCTTTGACCCCTACACTCCCTCTCACCTGGTCGCCTCTCAGATGGGCAGCATCTGAAATCTGACCATGAACAGTTAAGTGGCCCAGTGATTGACTCTGGTGCGAAATTGGCAGGGAGAGGAGCACTGCTCTTGAATGAAATGCTGTAAAAATGATGGTATAGATAAATGGTTTGCATTATGTTGTCTAGTAATCTGGGAGAGCAGTGGACGCTCAGAGAGACTCACCACCTCAACTCAATCTACCTGATACACACACGCACCCATAACTTTTATTATTTTATTTATTATTTTTTGCTATGATTATATTTCATTTGATTTTAATTATTTCTGAAGAAGTTGCCCCCTCACTTGTTAGTGACTCAAGATAATTTGACCAAATCAGATATCCGCACTAAAGCATTACACAGATGTTTCAAGTGTAGAAAATGAACAAAAAGGACTTTGTTAGATGTGCATGTCTGCATATCAAAAGAAATTGAAATTGAAATTAAAGTCCTAACCTAAATTGTGCACTGAGGCCTACAGCCAATGCCCCCCTTGCCATAAGAAAACCCAATGCATTTATTTATATCTGTATTTAATATTTATTTTGATAATGTCTCGTCCTTTTTATATTTTTTCAGCACTGTTTTCTTGGTTTTGTTGTCAGTCACTAGCAGCTGTACTGTATTTAACTTATTTATTTGAGGTCTTTCAGGTACTTGTTCATTTGGTGTCACAGTTTTGTCATATTGTACTGTTGTAAATATTTTACTGTTTCGCACTTAATTGAATAAATATTCTTATATTATATGCTATTTCCATAGTAACAATATTTGCCGTGTGTTTTCTTATATGCTGTCATCCCGTACCTATATTTCAGTTCAACAGAAAGTGCACATCTCCCAATATAGCTGAGGGTACCTATTTGCAGCTACATCAATTCAAATGGACCCCAGCTTAATATTAATATTGTAGTGAGGCTTCCATAAAAATAAAGCTCTTTCTGCATTTCACACTGAACTTATGTGATAAGTATGAAACACTTGACAGCCCCCAAACTTTAAGGCACCACAAGTCAGCAGAGCGATTTCCATCATTTTCTATCAAAAATCCAAATCAAGTAAATTAGGTTCTAAATATTGTAATCATATTAAGAAGTAACTTAATGCCAGCTCATATATCACACTCCCCCTCTGAAAATTCCCTTTGCACACATTCAGTTTCAGGTGTCTTACTGAATTCACACAATAAGGCAGTGATTAAGTGCAGGTTTCTAATGTTATCATGTGTAAGAACATCTCTCAGTACTTTGATATTAAGGTATATCGTCTCCAATACACAAACACAACAATAAATAACTAAAAATATAATCTTGGACTAAAGAAAATTAAATTTAAGTGGGCCAGATTGTTTTCACAATAACAAACACAAAACAAATATCAAAAATGAAGACGAAGTTGCTGGACTAAAGGAGATCTTTGTGACGTTAAGTCTGCTGCAGGATGTGTTTGTGTGTATGATGTCATTCTGGGGCTTTCTCCGGGGTTTCTATCAGGTCAGGCGGGACACTGTTGCGGGCCATGGGAAAACAGCTCTGGGGAACAGGTGAATGTGTCACAGAGGCTTTTTTGAGTCTGCCTTTCGGTCTCTCTCACACATGTCCCGTTTCCCCATCTAGTTCATGCCAAAACACTGCAGGGCAGAGCTCATTTTCAAAGAATTAATTTAACCCAGAGAGAGAAAAACACTACATTTCAGTTCAGAGACACAGCATATGAATATGGATGCTATAAATCAATTGGTCAGATACAATTATTATTTAGAAAATGTAACCTCAATGTACAAAGTACATATCTTAAAAACCTTTTTTAAGTTGAAGGAAGAGTAAAGTTGCTACACTGATTCTGATGCCGATTTTTTAGATCAGCTCAAACTGGCTCAAACTAACATATTTATATCACTCATCTAATGACAAAAGACTTCGTTTTGACTGTAATGATTGTGCTGAAGGAAGTGATTGCACTTGAAATAAACAAAGAGCGGGGTGGCAGAGTGTAAAGATGAGGAGGTGAGAGCAAGAGCTGGTGTGTTTGAGTGTGTTTGTCATTATGGTCCTTGAGGCAATTGTGAAAAGGGGAAGGTGCCTCGGAGGCTGTTGTCCAAGAGGACTTCCCTCCTCTTCAGCTACCTCTCCAAAGGTTTGTCTTTTTCAGTCCTGGCAATAGGGGAGAAAGGCTGGAAGAGAAAAAGAGAATGATTGTTTTACTGGGCGCCACTGGTCCATTGTGAACGCAGCCTGTTCTTTCTCTTGACCTGTGACCTGTATTGTTGTGGGGCTCCTCGTTTGGGGCGGGCAGACAGCTGGGGGGACTGCGGGGGGGCTGATGGACAGCTGGGCCAATTTAGGGAGAGAGAGAGAGAGGAGAGTGAGAGCATAAGAGAGAGGGATGAGAGAGGGAACGGGGAATTAGTGTTGGGGGGGAAAAGGAGAAGAGGAAAGAGAAGGAGAGGGCAGAAGAGGTGACTAAGGTCCTTGCTCCCCATTCACAAGTTTGTCCTCTCTGCTCCTGTGTGTCAGCCTTGGCATAGCAATGACACATAGCTTTGCACACAGGCAGACACTTGGCCTGTGAGAAAGTACTGGCAGAGTTAGCTGGCGTTCACCCTCTTTGTGTCTTTGCTGTTTTGTTATGGCAAAAACGGTTGGGGGCAGGGTATGGGGATTATCCTTCTGCGCCCAGATACATGAGTGGGTGGATATAGAAATAATCCACATAAATTAACTTTGGATACAAGATTACAAAACACAGAAATGCAGGACAGTCTCTGGAGATTGGGGCATGGTGTTGGAGAGGAGGTTTTATAGTTACATTCAGTTTAGTACAGTTCAGGAAGAAATATGTTTTTTTGTTTTCGCTCAGACTTTTAGTTTCAACATTTCTTTGTATCAAATTTGTAAAATTGCTGAAAAAAATAATAAAACGATGTAAAATATCTTTGAAAAGTGCAACCACTAATCCAGTCTTTATGTACTTTACAGTACAGGCCTCAAACACAGATTGAGTGTATCAAGTGGCTCTCATCTCTGATAAGGGCACAAGGTCTCTTAATGGGAAGGGAACACATGCTCTGTCATGCCATCTTGGCCGAGACAGCATGCAGCAGAGTGCGACCTGTGGCTGAATCCCCTGGGAGAGTGAGGTCATGTTAGATATCATCCTACAGAGAATCAATGGTGCAGCACTCCAACTCTTGATTCCTAAACTTCTGTGTTTTTTCTGGATTTTATCTTTATATACATTAAAAGGTAGATGCTAATAGTATGAGCTCTAATGGCAACATTAAATGATGACATTTAAGTAAATTCGTTTTGGCAGGGGAGGTTGGCATTACCAACAATAAAAGAAAAAAATAGTTCTGAGACAAGTTATTAAAGTGCAGATTGAAGCCTTCTGTTGGTCCACTTCTCTCTATCTCTCTCTCTCCCTTGTGCTTGTATTTTAGTTTCTTTGTACAATACATTTAATCCGCTGGCCAAACAAGAGTGGCTCCCACTAAAATGAAAAGGCCCTGATCCATAGGAGCTAGATAGAGGGATAAAGCATTGTGATTAGGATTGTATTAATGGGGCCATAGGATGCTGGAAGGCTTTAATCAGTGTCTGTGTGCCGGTAATCCCTCTGCCTTTAAACTGGGGCCGACACAGTGATCCCCCCCACCACCACCCCCCCCTTCTTGGGCAACAGTGCGCATGCACACATATGTACACACACAGGGACACACGAATGCCTCTGTGGGCAGCATAGGGATACGAGAGCACAGGTTGAGAGGTGGAGCACCCTGAAACGGAGACGCCCTAGACTTAGAGGAGCAGCTGGTAGAAGAAAGACTGAGGAGATGGATGGAGAGAAAGAGAGAGAGATGTGGGAAAAGACTGAATCAAACAATAAAAGATGGCAAAGCTGGTGTTATGAGAAGACGTAGAGACTGGGTTGGTCACGGTTAACATGGTGGAAGTGATTAAATAAAAATGAATACAACTTTTTCTGAATGAACCTGGTTCCATCTATTACCACATCACATCAGACTAGACTATCATGTACAAACTGAACTCTAGTGAGACAGGAAAATAATGAATCCATCCAAGCTCCATCAATAAAAACACCACTGTTCCCGTGTAAACATATGATGGAGGTTTAAGATCATTTTTCTGTTATGGTAAATAAAATAATGCATCGAAAAATGGCGTAACTTGAAAGCTTGTTCTACCGATGCAAGACAGAAAAAGGAGATGTATATGGGAGGGGGGGAAAGAGGGCCATTCACAGACTCATTACTAGGAGTGGGTGTAAAAGGTGACATTGTGTGCATGAGGATAAGGGGTGGTCCTTCTCCTCCCAGAGTTCTCTGAGAGCATTAGGGTATAGGAGTTAAAGAGCTTCTAATGGGATCTGGATGCTGTCGTGTTTACCCTGCCCCCCTCCCCCTCCTGCACGCCCACTGCATTGTGGAAGTTGCTGGGTTTTGGGACACCACAATGGGCTGAGTGTAGGGACAGATGGAGGTCCCTTTCGAACAGGGCACAAAAAACATCCAAGGTACGAGGGCCGTGGTATCTGAGAGAACAAGCAGCCAGCATGCCCTACTGCCAGAGACGTGAGACATTAGAGGTGGAGGAGGGAGAGGAAAAACTGAAAAGTAGTTATAATGCAGCAGAGTGTAACGCTGAGAGTCCCTTTGCCCTGGTAATCTGTCGGTAAACTCAACGTGATCTAGACACATTCACATGGCTTTGGTGCATGTTCACTGTAGCTTCTCTGACAACTGGCTTTCAGTACCTTTCAGAGTGGAACAAGCGAGCAAACTAAAAAGATTTAGTGAGAGAATTGTTTTATTCTTATTGCTAATATGTGATATGCCGTTGCTTTAAGCGCTGTTCATTAAGGGTTAAACCAAGTCAGGCTGGAGGGTCAATGCTGATATCATTAATTTAGGGCAGTGCAGTGTATGGAGCATCAGGGGAGAGGGTTTGGTGTTGGATGCTGATGAGAAGCATTGGAGGAGGGTAGAGGGAGGTACCAGGCACAGGAGCAACAGATGGGGTCTGATGGAAAGCTCAGGTTGTAAACTTTGTGTTGGGAACATCTGTCCACTTGTCCATCTGCTACACTCACTGTTTACAGTTTGTTTAGCAGAAACTCATTAATTAGAAAACGGCAGTCGAGGCCATTGTTGCCTTTGTCACAGTATATTAATTAGATCAGAAAACAACCAAATCCATGTGCAGTAGTGCAATGCAGATTCCTATTAGCTTAATGCCTAATTTTAAATACATTTTAATTGGGTTTATACTTGTAACTGCTATAAAACTGGGGTGGGCTAAAACATACGAAGCCAAACTCCCACCTCAGTTATGATCCAATCCAATCAACAGTTTTGTACCATTGCCACAGATAAGCCCAGCCATCACATCTGTGCCGCTGTGGGATAGAAGTCATGCTGTTCATTTTTTGGAGCACACATAAAGTGGATTGATATGGGAAATGGGTATAAAACCTGATTAGAGATACATTAGCAATTACTGTAAACACACCGCTTATAATCTGTGTACTTATGCAAATACCACAACACTCAACAAGCTAAATGTCAAAACCAACATCTCCCAATTAGTATCTGGTACATTTAGTGGACGTTCCTCTACACACAAGACAGCTACATGCATCTAAAATACATAAGTCCACCCATGAAAGCAAAATGTGGATGAGGGAATAAATAGCATTGATTTAAGACCATAAAAAGCATCCTGTAAAACAGAAGCATAAACAGTTTGATCAGAAATGTTGCATCACCTGAGTATTTTACTTTTCGGGGTAAAAATAGTCTCTTCAATTTGCTCTGCAGGGAGTGGATAAAGGAGAATTAAGCAGCTGATCTAGGCTCAGTGGCTAGAGTGTTACATTAGACAGTAATCCAGAACAGTGGACGGTTGGAGAAGGGATAGCGTCTTTTAATCCTGCACTCCATCTAACCAACCCTCCCATCACCCATCAAACTCAAGGAGAGATGCACACAAACTGAGCCAAACATCTTCTCTCTCTACTACATAAGACATTCAAAATCTCATGACTTTACACCAACTTTAGCAAATAATATATTATATTAGTTACAGTGTTAAACATTTGTTCTTTAATTACAAATAAGAGCAGTATAGCATTACAGTGTGATGGGGCTTTCTTGGAGTGTTTACTGCATGAGCACCATTTCCACAATTTCAATTGTCAGCAGCAGCATCCTTGAGGGTTTCCTAAATTGAAGTCCTGGTCACAGGGTTAGGCAAGTGTCCTGGTGAGCCCTCTCAGTGCACACTGTCCCCCTATATGTAACAGATGTTACTGGGGCAACAGTTGGTATTAAAAGGGAGGGGCTTCAGGCCATCTGTCCAGGGTCAAGGTTTGAAAAGGGGTGGTAGAGATGGTGGCACGTTCAGGGAAATGGTAAGTATTCGCTTGAAAAGAGGGAATATAGCCTACATTGTAATCCTGCTCAATGTGAGCTTTCATTTAAGATTGTCTTTGTGAAGGTTTATGAATGTGAAACTCCAATAAGCGCCTGAAAGGGGAAAACTGCAGCTTCAGTGCAAAAGCACCATCTTGTGGTTAAATACAATACTACAAACAAAGTGCAATATTCCTCACAACTTTATTGATATTTTAAATTGCTATTACATCAAACTATTGAGTCAAGAGTAAAGGCTGGTGCTACACCCTTATTATTAGTGTGACAATAAAATCACAATATATAAACGGGAAGTTTGTTTTCAATCATATCACATAGTGTCCAACTGAGATGTGAGGCTCTCAAGCGTATGATATGCCATCCCTCAAGTATGCCATCTTCTTATGCCAACCTTTCTCTGGGGAAATCTACACAGATTGGAGGGACACTCACAAGGTACACCTTTAGCCTCTCTTTTTCCATTAGAAAGTAGTCAGCCAGTCAGCTCGGTGAAGCCTTTCTTCATGGTTAAGAATCTACAGTTAGGGGGACGTTTTGAGTGTTCAGTCCTGGGCAGAGAAAATGTTATGGAAGAAATTAGTGGAAGGGACAACATCTGAATGTGGCACACAGAGCAATGCTACATTATCATTGACCCCTAATCCCACACAGACCCCAGAGGTATACTTTTTGTCACATCAATCCAATTTTTTATGACTTTCATGAATGTGTTCCTAATGACTTGATATCATTGTTTTCTGTTTTAATTAGTGCCTTTTAAATACCAAGGTATCAGGGGAACCCTAATGTAAAGCACCCATTTTCAGCCAATGCTAATCTATGGGTGCTAATCTAAAGTATCCCACACTATTAGGGAGGTTGGGACACGCTGTCAGTTGTTTTGAAGGAGATAGACACATGTCATTATACTAACTTATGCTGCCTGCCTCTCTTTGCTAGACACAGAAATTGTTCCCCCTCTGCCATCATGGTGGATCTTCCAAGGGAGGAGAGAGGAGGCTTCTGAAGGAGCTGAGAGCGAGGAAACATCTGTGTATCCTTTGAGCAAGTCTTTTCGGCACTCAAGGTGCAAAAGAGCAGTGACACGCAGCTGGAATAACCTCCAACTATGGCAGGACTCTACGAATGTAACTATTCCTTTTGAAATCATAAATTGTAGTTATTTAAGATGACTGCTCCGAGACAAGGGGGTCTCATTTTGCTAAATGCATGTTGCTCCTCCTCCTTGCTCCTCCTCCTCTGCTCACATCTCTCATGGGTAGGAGTAAGATGTGAGGAGAGATGATGAGACACATTAGCTTAATGAAAGGCACCCACAAATTTCCTCATGGACACTGCCTTTATTTTTGTTTTAAAGTGAGCCCCCTTTAAATAAACCCAATTGGGATACAATCTTCTGTAAAAGCAAAAACACCAAAACGATTCCAAAGATGGCATCATGCTGATTAAGAAAAAGAAACAGCAACACTATTTGAATCAAGGTAGTTGTATAAAAAATATATACAGTACACGTATATCAACTTCATGTGGAAGCCATCTTTTCTTTTCATTATCTATGGTGATGTACTGAAAATGAATCAAGTCTTGCAAAGGGAACAGGCAGCACTGAGTAGTATAGACAAATAGAATCACAGATCTGAAGCTATACTCTACCCACTTTACACTACTGGCATAATGTTATTCAGTGACTCAAAGATTACATTAAGTTAAGTTAGATAAATGGCAAGACCTGGGGAAGTTGACATGCTTTAATTGATTGTCATCTGGCTCCCAGCAATCAAGCTCAAGTAGACAGAAGAAACAGCAGGCAACATCAGGCTCATTCTCACTAGGGCAGTGGACAAACCCCGCCGTGGCCATCTGCAAAGACAAACCAAGCAGCAACAGATGTTTTAATGTCTCCACCATACTGTATAATAAAAACAACAAGCACTAAATTAAGGAATTTTATGAGCTGACAACTTGATGATGAATATGACAAAAACAAAAACAAAAGATCATAGCTGCAGGGAGATTAGAGTCAGTGAGAAAAAAAACAAAAACAGCAGATGATCTTCTGGCTCTTGGGGGGTAAGGAGCTGGTAACATGGCATATAGTGTTGCTCATCAAGTGGGGTGTCAGCAGCCCATCCATCATGACAAGGGTGAGCAAAGGGAAGGGTCAGTGCACTGGACACCAGATGCAATGAAACTGAATCTGACACCTGCTTAACTATATATCACAAGTAATATGACAGCCTTGGATAAAAGGCTGTAGTATAAGATTACGCAATTTGAAGTGTAAACATGGTTGGGGTGAATCAAGGTATTTTCAGTAGTCATGTACTGGGTTAACTGTAAATGAATATCAATGTTTTTTTTCTAGGTGCTTAAGAGCTGTCTGACAGAGCATGAGTAAACTAAGAGGAAACATCCCTCACATTAACCCAGTCTGACCTCCTGCTGGCCCCGTCTCACCTATGAGGTAGTTAGTGCCTTCCAGTGGCGGAATGTAACTAAGTACATTTACTCAACAACTGTACTTCGGTACAGTTTCAATGTACTTGTTTTGTACTTATCTTGAGTATTTCCATTTAATGCTACTTTACACTTCTACTCCACTACATTTTGGAAGCCAACATTGTACTTTTACTCTTACTACTTTTATTTGACATTAGTTACAAGTTAAACTGAAGATTCAGATTAATACAAAATATAAATCAACTAGTACAATATGATGTATTATCATAGATTAAGCTTCCCAGCAGTATATTAATTGTTAGCATATTGAGTACTTTTTGGTACTTTTAGGTATATTTTGTTAGCAGTACTTTTATGTAATTACATTGACATTTTGAATGCAGTACATTTACTTAACAGAGGATGTTTACTCTGAGGACTTGCTAACAAGAACTTCTTCCACCACTGGTGCTTTCATTGCGACAATTTCCCCTTTTTAATATACTACATTGTAACATTGCACTTCAAAAAATGAGCAATGATAAATATTTCAGAAAACCTTTTATAATTCAACAACTGTTCTCCAGCGTCAAGACTCAGCGGCCTTCTTACCTTTTCAGGTGTGCAGTTACCCTCCTGGGTGGGACTCCCAGGAGGGTGACTATTGGGTCACCGGACTACATCGGCGAAAGGTCAAATCAAGCAAAGTTCAGCAGGGCGGAGCCCCTACTGCAGCCACATTTTTACTTCTTTTTTTTTTGTAGATGTGCATACAAATTGTACCGAAAAACATTTAAATACTTACAGTATATAACACACATTTTAAATCTTTAAATATTCATCCATTATACATTTTTTTTAAATTATTGTTACTGTGATTCTAATCATTCTTTATTGCACACTAACTTTAACTCATGATTGCCATCCACCCTGCATTCCATATTATGAGCATGTGACGAATGAAATGTTTCTAAGTAAATCCTCAAAAAACAAAGTTCAGCTGAAAATAACATTTCACCAGTCTGGAGGGTGTATTCCAAAGTAATGCTCTTCTTACTATCAAATTCCCCTTTTCCCTCATCTGACTTGATCCACTGAAGCATTGAGGTTACTTAAACATACAAGAATAAAATGTGCTCTATAAAAGATCAATTCAAGACTGCTTCAAAAATAATAATATGTAGTCCTCATGAAACTCAAGGACAAGTGGATGAACTTAACTCTCCCTGTTGGTATTGAAAGAAATTCAAGGATGTTGTTTACTGAAATGATTTTTGATGTTTTATTGTTTCTGTACTCCTGTATTGTTATTTTGTTAAATTGTGAAACTAGGGTTTAAACAAAGGGGTTTACATGTGTGATGACATATTCCCTTTACTATGCTCTTAATGTCATACAGTCTATATATTAAAAGCCGTGCCACATCCCAGATGTGTATAAGTAGGCCACAAACACAATCAAGCATTCTTATTAAAGGCTATTCTTATTGACTTTTCAGGCTGGAATTGCCGTTTCCAGCTGAATATTTTTATGAAATGTAAACATAGACATGAAGTCAACTGTCCGATTTAATGGTTTGTGTTTTAAACTTTACAAGCCTGTGAGAGACAGGGACAGTCCTGTTGAGCAGTATGTCCCTGTAACACTACCCCTCATGCCCCTTGGTGTTGAAATGTGCTTACAACTGTAAACTGCTGTCCTTTTCCCCTTCTAACCTTATCTTCCAGCAGAGTGCATGGGGGAGAGCTGAGATGCAGTGTGCCTGCTTATAAGGCTGAGAGTGTGTGATTTTTATACTGCATACGGTGATGCAGTAAGGTCTTATTCAGCAGTAGGCCTAGACTAAGTTGGACTATACATTTGATGTCATGTTACTGTATAGCTCCAAGTGGCCTGTATGGTGGGTGGCTGCTTACTGCAGACAGTGCAGAATAACATCTCGCTCTGAATTTACACATGTGCGTGTTACTGTTGTCAGTCAAAATCTTTCCATATACGTTCAAATGTTTTCGCTGTTTTTGGACGTTTCTTTCCACACTGCTGCACCATAGGTGTAAGGTATACCAGTTTGTCCTGTTTCATTCCCAAATGCTATGCTGAGAGAGGTCGTCTATGTTGCCCCAGCAAAACGTTTGTTTAGTTGAGAGCTTAAGCAATAATAGCATTACAAAGGTTTAACATTTGTCTTTAATACTTTCCCTCTCCAACTGGGTGGTCCTTTATGACAGTTTTGCAACTGTTTTGACTGTTTGTGTAATATGTTATACCACAAATCACCTTTTCATTCGTTGATATTTCTCTGAGTACTGCATCTCACTTTTGCTCCTCATGCTTCAGATGATGTTTATTTCTTCCCTGCTACTCACTTATTAAGGCCTGCCACGATTAGCTACTTGACCCCAGTTTTGTTTTCACACGGGGCTGAGAGTGAAAGAGAGGGAGGGAGGAGATGAGATGTAGAGAGGTGGAGGGAAGGCGATAGATGTGTTTGTGGTCGCTATTTCCACGTGTCCTTTACATCGCCAGGCATAGGGCTATGCTGTATGCATGGACAGCTCTTGGAATCTTTTTGAATTAATAAAAACAGTTGAGGATCCTTCTTGAGATTTTCTTCCATCTGACCAGTTTCATGCTGGGAGGGATTTCACAGTGGAAGTAGTTTCTTAGTGTGACTGGATAGGAGATTGTCTCACTCTCAAAGGAGCTGCAGGAGGACTAGAGGTGCAATGTGGAGCACAGGTAAGAAAGGAGTTTATTACCGTCTGATACTACGATATCTGTCTGCTTCTATTACTGTCTCTGTGTGTCGCCAGAAAAACATCTTTTTTTTAATACCATTAGTGTATATGTAGCTATATTGAGTTGATTATTGTGTGAGTTTTTGGTGATATAAAATGCCTGGATGCAGCACAAAACATTACAATTGTTTCAATGAATGATCGGACGAATGCGTGTATGTGCAATTGATTGTCATACCGAGTCTTCGTTCTTGACTCAAATATATGCACGTCCCCGTGCAGCTGACAACTGTCCTGACAGCTCCACCTGTCCTCTGCTGCCCTCACACAGACTGAACACCCCACATTTGGGTGAAGCTGATCTTAACTTGTGCGTATCTGTGCACAATGTGTAGTTTGTTCTCCCAACAAAAAAGGAGAAAAACTTTTTAACCAGGGATGTAGTTGGCTTCTGACTTCCATGGTGATTTTGCTCATCTGCCACATCACTCTCAGCTGCTGAGGAATGTCTGAGCTTTAAAAATAGACCGTGATCTACTAAGAAGATAATTATTTGTTGTCCCTTAAAATACACACATCATTCTGTAAAAACGACTAAGAATGCGTCAGCCTAAAGTATTTAGTCAAGTAGAAGCAACATAACAGAAATGACAAAACAGAAATTGTATTGAAGTTGCAACTGCAGTTATGGCGCAAATGTGTGATCTGAGTGTGGTTGGAAAGAAAGACGTCCTGTCCTCTGTGGCCAGTGTAAAAATGTCAGGGACGTGTGAGAGTGTATCAGTCAACATCAACATTCTTCATCTCTATAGGCAGGCGTGGATTCCCAAGAGAGTCACACCCACCTGTGTACACACATCACGAGTCCTCAAAAATCTGCAGGCTCTCTCAACCTTTTTAACTCTGTGAAGCTTTATTAATATGGCCTTTTCATCAAAACACATGTTGCTAAGGCATAAACATAAAGTAAATGGGCTGCAACTTCTTTTCCGTAAAGATTATTTTTCTGATTGGTGGATTAATCGGTTGGCTTAAAAATGTCACAAAGCAGTTAAAAAATCACAATATCTAGAGCAGAACACTTTGAATGTTTTGACCGACCTACATTTGAAAAAAAATTAAATTTACTAAAATGCAAATTCTCACATTGGAGAGCCGGAAAACAACAAATGTTTAGCATTTGTGCTTGAGAAAAAACTTAAATTAAATATTGATTATCAAAATAGATAAATATACTTTTGATCGACTAATCAGTTAATCATCGAATTATTGCGTATCTGATAACACCTTAATAAACAATCAGCTGGAAACATTTCCTGCATATGTCAACACCTGACCAATAGTCTAAATTTAGTGAGATGATTATCCCTCACAGTTGCAAACTGATATGCTTAACTGTCAGACTTGCAGACTCAGGCCACTTCAAGGGGAATGCAGAGGTCCTTTTGTTCATATACTAAGCAGGCTTGTTGTGTGTGCTATGCATGCTCTGAATGAAGCCATTGAATAGATTGTGTGCCACGACATTATTTAGTAGATATAGAGAGATAATTCCTTTTATTAGACTTCATAGTCTAATAATGTCATTTATTGTCTGGTTGCTTTATGCTTTGCCACATTATGACGGGCGTGCATGTATGCTGGTACCCGGGGCTTGCCTCACCCCCTCACCTTTGACATTCACAGGCAGCCTCTAAATTCACCACCACAGGGCCAGGAGACACCCAACGCATGATATATGACCAAGGAGCGGACTCTGTATCGACAGAAATCCTCTTCATGACACCATGCAAACAAACTCTAGAAGAAGAAAAAGGATGAACCAACGTTTCTTGGAAGTCACATACTGCCTGCGGGCCCAGAGTCGTAAAATATGACTGGAATTTATGATTAACAGAAGTTGCATTTTGATACTGTTTTTGAGCTGTTGTGAGGAAGTGAATTACAGTCTGTCTGGCAGATTTCAGTGAGTGTAGATTTACTATTTTTCCTTTGCAGGAAGGAAAGAATGAGAACGATGGATCACAGCATTTTATGAATGAAGGCATTTGATGTCGCTCTCTCTCAGGTTTGATAAATCTCTCACAGGCTGTCACAGCACAGTATTTAGTCCTTCATACTTAGCAGTCGTTCCTGTCACATTTGACCTGCTACACTCAGGATCTGTGCACTTCGCCTAATTCACCATTCTGCTCATAAAAACAGTTCCAGTAAGGATGCTGGCCTCAGCAGCTTTGTCATGTCTGTTGTACAGATAGGTGTCTGCATGAGTAAGGTATCTCTGATTCAGTCTGACAGTCCATCAATACTACCAGCTGTGCCTCATGTCTGTTTGATTCCCTTATTTAACTGTGTGTGTTCATATGACTCTGGGAACATATTAGCCTCTCAGTTTACGTGGCACGGTTTTCACTTCTCCAGACTGCTGTCTATTGGTAGGGTAGCTAAAGATGGAATATTTAGACAGATTACCAGAGTCCTGTGTTTACAGATTTACACCAGTAGAGAGCAGCATAAGTTAACTAACAATCACCATCCAGACTCAGCAGTGGTGTCCAGAATATCAAGTTCTCTCTCTCTCTCTCTCTCTCTCTCTCTCTCTCTCTCTCTCTCTCTCTCTCTCTCTCTCTCTCTCTCAATTCAATTCAATTCAATTCAATTCAATTCAAATTTTGCTTTATTGGCATGAAAGTTTAAAAAACAGTATTGGCAAAGCATCAAAACAATTTAACATACAATAACATCAATACACAACAATGTCAATATAACAATAATATCAATACAACATCTCAAAAGTGGTCTGAGACAGAGCCCCCAGTGCTCCCACGTTACCTGTAGGCCACCGCAGCTCTCCGACATCGAAGCAAAGGGAGGAGCGAAGTGAGAGAGAGAGATCCACGGATAGATAGATCTCTCTCCCTCTCCGTCTCTCTCCCAATTCAACCCAAACTCAGATCTGCTCCATTGGCATGAACGCCCAGGAACGGCATCGCCAAAGCGTCAACTACTGTCCCTCAGGTTGTGGCATGTTAGTACATACTGGGCAGCAAGGTCTGCCCTCTCTCCTTCTCCTAGGAGGACTTTTAATTTTGAGATATCACTAGATTTTTTAAAATCTGAAATCACATCTCTCTCTCTCTCTCTCTCTCTCTCTCGCTGCTTTCACACCATGTGTGTAGGCTTATATGAATGCTATATTGGAACCTCATCCTCAATCTCTGCACCTAAGCTGGTCCTCACAAGGTTAACCATTTATGTTAGGGAGATTTGGCAATAGTGTTGAGTTTAGAATTAAATTTAAATCTGAAAGTAAGGCCGTATGATACGTATAAGCCTCCAGAGGATACATTTGACTGCAGCAGAGTGAGAAAGTCATGTTTGTTGTTTGAATCCACTGATCTTCCTCAACCTCAACATCATCGTGTACGGTGGCCCCGAGGTTTAGATCACAACAATATTTGATACAACACAACAACAGAATAGAAAACACAACAACAGGAATTAAAAGTAAAAGTATTTTTCATTTTTCCCATAGACAATTATTATGTTACTCACAGTTGGAGCACTTCTTATTCCGCTCTATTTTCTTTAGTCTGATTTGTCGAGCATTGTTGGGTTCTTCAATACATTCTCACACGAAAACAATCATAAAACTACAATATAATAATACCAACATTGACTTGGTTCACACAGCACACAAATAGCGGCCTCTTTGGTGAAAGTTCAGGGTTTGTTAGACCCATCCAACCTCCAAACCTATGCAGACTTTCTCGCTCCTTATACTAACTCAGGTGCTATGACAGTCTAATAATGACGCGGATGGATCCTTACATTCCCTATAATTAGCACATTACACAGAAATGTTTCTAGGTCTGTCATTTAGACCTGTAAAATAAAGCTTTACCATATACTCTATTTCTCCCTTCACATTTAAAGAGGCATTCGTGAGTGAAGCAAGTCACATAGATTGCAAAGTAAATAATGTTTGTTCTTTATTCACTAAAGATATACCCCTAGTGGTCACTCAACACGTGCCCCATGATGCCCTTCCATCCAAAAGGTGATAGAGGTCATCGTAAGAATGATTGATCTGTAGCCAATGGCAAACAGAGGGACCTATAGCCTGAATTCCTTCCCTCTATCCTTTCTCTTCTTACTGTTTCTCGCCACCACCCCTCTGCCCCCATACCTGCCATCTGTTTTCCCCCCAGTGGCCTTCAACCCGACCCTGTGTCCTCACTCCTCTCCTCTGCCCTGTCCTCTCTCCTTCTTCTTACCTATGGATGATACAGGATCTCTGTGCTCCGATTTCCCCCTCTCATCATGACATCCATTAAAGTGGTGCTGGGCCCTGGGCCCCCGTTGGCCTGACAGCACATTAGCACTCGGCCCATTGAACGCCAACAAGGACCGGCTCTGAATTATTGATACCAACACAACTAATGAGGAAACCCAATCTTAGCTCTTTTGCTGACACACAAACACACACACACAGACACACTGCTCATGGAAGGACTTGCACGCATCACCGTATTGATGACAACTATTGTTCCAGCTGCTGGTGTCCCATTTTCAAAAACTAATATCCTCGGCGCTCAGTCCATTTCCTGCAGACACTATGTGTGTTTGTGTGTTTGATCCAAGGAGCCACAGGCTCAAATTCCTTTTCTAACCTGTGTGTTTGTCCTTTTGCACTCTAAAATGTGTGTCCCACATACGTGAGTCAATTACTCTCTGTGTATAGCTGCTTATCTGTATTACTGCTGCAGGTGTTAAATCTTGTGCACCTTTGTTAAAAGAGCCACCATATGTTCCATAACACCAGCAATATAAATTTGGATAAAATACACTGACTACCAGGTGTATTTTACCCAAATTTATATTTACAATTTGTAAAAAATTGTGTGGGTCTACCAATGTATACTGTACATGCAATGGCTTAAATGTATGCAGTGGAGCTGCTGTGCAGAGAGGTACTGAAGGTGTCAGCCAGCCTCCTTAGTATTCACTCCAACACCCTGTGACTCACAGCCTCAGCCTGAGAGCCTGCGAAAGGGGGGGGGGGGTTAGAGATAGAAAAGAAAAAGAGAAAGAGAGAGCAGGACAAGAGGAGGCAATACGAACATCAGGCAGCATTTTCTGTAGCCCCAGGCTCACGTGTTTGTATCTGTGTGTTTGCAAGCATACCCGCCCCAAGGGGATTAATTTTTTGACAGCTTTGTTAAGCCTTCTCTTAAGCGCCGAGCTTCTCAACAACATCGTGGCTGTGTGATTTTCAAAAATGTCACTCTGGCTATCTTGACTCTTCACAGGGGAAAGTGTAGACAGAGAGAGAGAGAGAGAGAATAGTGCTCAGACATGACAGGAGACGTTGTTTGAGTGATTTCTTGGTGTGGAGGAAGTGGACCTGTGAAGCTCCTCCTCAATTGGCGGCTGCATTGCTATGGTCCACACAGTTTAATTCTCTGCAGCCGTTCTCCTGTGTCCGACTGTCTTTGTCTATGTATTCCATCCTCCCGGTCATCTCCCCTTGTCACTCCACGTCTCTTCATCCCTCTGTCAGTTGTATTTAGTTTAATCTCTGCCCCTCCTTCTTCTGTTTCATCCGCTCTGTCGCTTTCTATTTCATCTCTCCTTGCCTCCCCCACTCCACTCCCAGTCTAAATTCCATCCCTTTGACGAAATAACAGTGGTTGATAAAATGCGTAACCTTGCCTGGGCAAGTTAAGACATTGAAGGAGAAAGGGGAGAAGGACAGAGCCACAGAGATAAAAGGTTAATCCTTTAACAAGTCCTCATACACATGAAGTCAAAGGACAGAGAGGGGGGGAACAAAACACAATAAACAGTTTTGACAATCATGCTCTCCGTAAGGGGGAGATGGGTGAGAAGAATTTGGGAAATGAAATGGAGAAACAGTGGTTGAGGGAGAAGGCATTTTCAGTTAAGCTCTGTCTCTCCTTCATGACTTCCACTCTGCATGATGACAAGTGTCTGCCGCTGATTCCATTGGTCGAGGCTGCCACCAATCAGAGCAGAGGCATGTAAGGTGCCTTTAGGTTATACCCAACCCCAAAAACAAGAAGCATAGAGAGGGAGAGAAAGCCAGAGTGCGAGAGAGAGAGTGTGTGCGTTTTACTAGGAGAGACCAAAGCAAGCGCAGACTTTACAGTGCGTTGAAGTCCTACCCTCTGAAGCTCCCGATCAGAAGACATTGCTCGTCAGCTTTTTGTTGGAGACCACTACAATTCCTCCTGGCTGCTGTGGAGAAGAAGATCTTTGCTCTGTAGCCTCCCCCTATGATTGTCTGTCACACTTTAGGCTCCCCCTCCTCTCTTTGACCCCCCTCCCCCCCCCTTTTTCTCTCTCTCTCTCTCCCTCCCTCTCTTTGCTACTTACCCCCTCCATACAGTCCTCAGGCTTACCTGAGCCACAACTGCAGAAACGCTGGACCCCCCTCCACCACACACATACTCTCACACACACACACACACACACCCTCGTGCTCTCTCTCTCTCTCTCTCTCTCTCATACTCATACTCATACTCAGCATTTTACCTGGAGAGGGCAGGCGCAAGGGACGGCATGTGCACAGCAGCAGCAGTCTCTCCTCACATCTAGCGCTGCCCATCTGAGCTGGCTCTTTCTGGAGAGTGGAGACGAACTCTGAAAAGAGATTTTGGAGCCATTGTCGCTTGGCGAAAGCAGGCAAGACGGGGGCAGTGAGGGAGCACTTGTCAACCCAGGGACACCAAAGGCAACGCACATCATGATTTTGGGTGAGTTGTCGCTTTTTGGTGCATGGGACTTTGGAGAGGTCAATCATGTTGTTGGATCACTAATCCCTACTTAAACTTGGCCGCCAGCAGCTCTTTATTAATAGTGTGCTCTGCTTGGTTTCCATTCCACACAGACATCTGTCAATACTGACCGCTGGGATGAACCTTTAAATCGTGGTTAGTGCCTGTAATTACGATAATAGTGTGCCATAAATATGGCAGGTGTGAGCGATGACAGGGAAGGTCAAAGTGTTTGAACCTGGACTATATCATTATGGTTTGTTTGGTCACGTGACCAGGCGCCACCATTCTCATGTCCTGCGAGAAGAGGTGAAGTGACAAAGGTTGGCTTTATACCAACCTACTGATAACTGATGGAATGCTAATGTTTACAAATAGTCAAGACAGAATTCCTCAAGCATATATTTCTCTCAGGTATTTATTACCCCACCACCTAGTTTCTACATAACATTTCCTTTTCTGACCCTGCTAACCAATGATGACCAAACAGGTTATCACAGCAAGTGGCATTTTTTTAAACAAAAGATTCAGTCCTCAGTTTGCAGCACAGTATAGCTTTTAGTGATCATACAGGACTGTTCTGTTCTGAGTCAGCCAGCACTTTCTTCTTTAGTATTCTGGTCACATAGTTGCATGTCTGAGAGAGGGGATTCTGTGTGGTCTCTGTGTTCTACATCGTCAGCTTGCACATACATACAGAGGATGGGAGCTTGCCATTGTAAATCCAGTGATGTGACCGATCCTGGTGTGCTGCTGTGGATAGGACAGTGTGTGTTTAATAAGCAACACAGTGCGTGTCAGCTTGTGAAAGTTTTCTGTCTTCTAATTTGTCTGTGGGACGATGTGAGGTTATTGTGTGTCCAATTGTTTTAAGTGTGTGTGTGAGTTGCTATGTTCTTTGCCGGAGAGGCCGCTTTGTTTTAACGCATGCCTGGGCTGATTCAGGCGCAGCTCTGCTCCTCTGCTCTCCCGGCAGGCATGTTTTTCAAGCAGACATCTCTAATGATTATAGGGAGTCATGTAGTCTGAGGCGTGCACATTGAGGGATATGTATTCCTGTGAGCTAAATGCTCCAAGTAAGACAATAAAGTTCATGTCTGTGAGAATGACTGTTAAATGGGTAACTTTCTCACTCTCTCAAGTTTTTCTTTTCTGTGTTTTATATGGTCATTTTGTGTCTGTCTGTTTCGGCGTTGGCTCCATTTCCACTTTTATGCTCTGGTGAAAATGGAGCAATTACCTGACTTCATTTAACAGCAAGACATGCACTGTCTTGCAGCTCCAGTAAATGATATTTTACCACAGCCATACCACAGCTGTCTCACGGTAACTAACAGTAGGTAGACTTGCTTATAAGAGCAATGGTTTGGGCTTATAGTAGTTATTACATTGCGTCTATTTTAACTGTTTAGCACTACAGTTGTGGTATGAGTAATAAAACATGGAATGTGACTTCTGTGTGCTTCTGGAGGCAGTATCATGAATGCTGCATTTGCAGGAGCACTGAATGCTGCCACTATCAGTTGACTGCATGTACTGCTGATTTTTTACAGAAGACTAAATAGTGTTCAAACAGTAATAATGCACTGTATCTCGGATATACCAAATCTATGTGTTTTTCATCACGTCGTCGTCTACAAAATCTTCCCCCTTCATAACTGCCAAAAAAGCTTACCCAGACCTATCCTCATTAAATTGTCACTCAGATAGGTATCTTCCATTATTTCCGTCTGATCATTGAGATTTTCCAGTGCTTAACATTCTGCTCCATTTGCATTATGATGTGGCCGCTGAGCGATTTGACATTTCTGGCTTTCCTCCTCTGGAAAGGGTGATGTCATTGTAATGACCTTTACAATTTTGACGCTGGCTGATCTGGACCTCCAATCAGCAAATTTCCTGATTCTGCCCACTGATATAAATCTGCAAGGTTGTGATAACATATCTCCGACAAAAGGCAATATATATATACCATTAAAACCAAATAGATAATAACATGTGATATGTGGATGACGTGGGAGTGCGGCTGTGTAAACCACATTACCAGCCGTGTCCGTACGGCTATTAGTCTTTTTCTATCCTTTGTTTTGTATGACCTTGAGCAAACAACCGTTCCCAGTGTGGCTCTGTCCTTGACGTTGTATTCACAGGTCCATAGTAACTAGCTTCGTAGGCAATCCGGGCCCGTGGCACAGGTCTTTGGCCGCTGTGATAGCGATGACAGCCCTGATGCTGATAATGGCAATGGATGTGTGGTTGTGCTGTACAGTGAGCTCTTTACAAAGCCGCGGGCAGTCAGCTTAGCTCTCTGCCTGACATGGGCTCTGCACCAAGTTAGGGGTATGGGGCTGCTGCTGATGCTGTTTGTGTTAAAATGTGTGTGTGTGTGTTATCTGGGCAGAGAGCAGAGCGTGGCAGCAGGAGAACAATGGCAAGCTAATAGAGAACACGATCACCGTGCTCCCGTTGACGTACAGGCTCTCGATTGACTGTGTCGTCATTGTGATCAGCCACCATGTCGTCTAAAGAAATCCTCCTACGCTTTCAGCACAGCGATGCCTGGAGGGAGCTCTTGGTATGGAATCTGCTTTTAGATACGAAGTGTCTTTCCCGTCACCGTCACCCAAAATGCTGCATGATGACGATCTGACAAGCATTCCTGGGACATTCCACTCTGTTAGCTTTATCTCAACATTTTTTTGGGGAAGCCTTGGTCATGTTCATCAGTTCATGTTTGGACGTTGTACGTTTCATCCGTCCTGTCTGTTTGAGTCAGAGCTGACCTCCTGAGTGCAGGGCCATGCAGTCTATCTGTCTCTTTGTCTTTGTATTTGTGTGCCCACTCTGGCCTCATCTGTCTTCATAAAATCTGTCTCTATGTTGACCTGTCTGCATAGCTATTGCTCATTCCATTCAGCAAGCTCTCCACCCCCCTTCCTCTAACAGCCTGCACACACTCACCTGGTTACACAGGTCAGCTCAAAGAGACACCGGAGAATGCGTCTTTGAACACATCAGCAGTTTTCCCCCCATTTTCTCCATGACTGCTCTGCTCTCTTTGTTTATGTCGAAGTGCCACTGTAATTATAACTCCTTAATGAGCCAGATATTTGGTATGCATGGCACAGTTTGTTCAGTTTGGCTTTTTTTTGCATATCCAAGATATAACTGGAACGCTTTTATGCAGCGGCAACCTGAGAATTCTGCAGTTAAACATGCTGAACAAACTATGCATGGCTAGTGCTGAATCCTTTGGCAATAATACACAGATATAAATGTCCATAAGTGATGAGCACCTGTGAAGGCTAAATCTCGCTCAATCAATCTGCAAACTCACAGATAAATTGAATGTTTTTAGTTACAACTCAATGTGCCCTCTTTACATTTCTCTAGCCACTGGGCCAGTGGCTTCAAATTTCACCAAGTTGTTTTGCAGAATATTTTTTTTCCATTCAGAGGAAATATTTTTTTCTGGCAAGTGGGGGGATGGCTGTGACATAGTGCTGTATGATGATGAGATAGTTTACTGCATTTGACCCAGTATTGCTCCTCTATGTGGCACGGCACTCATCGAGGAAGACTTATCCCCATATTTGTAATTAGAATAGACCACATATTTTAGGAGTGACCTAGGTTAAAGGATTCATGTGACATTCATTTGAAGGGGGAATCTACTGTGTGTGTATGTGTGAGAGAGATGATGAGGGTCTGTGTATGTGGACACTTTTCTCTTCTTCCTATAAGTATTGCTCTTTCCTGGTTTGCGGAGTGGACTCCTCAGTCAAAAAGCCACTATAACATGTCTCTTCCCCTCCCCTCCTCTGCTCTTCTCTACTGCTCCATTTGTTTATGCTGGAGTGACTGTGTGTCAGCAGGTTGTCAATACCGTCTGTAAGAGACTCTAATGAATAGGCCTGTTATTGGACTGGTGGGAAGGCAACCTATTGTGTTTTTGAGTGCATCTCTGTGTGTGTGTGTGTGTGTGCGTGTATGTGTGGCCCATCAGTGTGTGTAACACTGCAGAGCAGAGGGAGGTGGAGGTGTCTGTTCTGCTCTGACTCCCACTGCTTCATTGGCCTCACTGCAGTGCCCTCTGTCAAAGACCACGCACTAAACAGTAAAGGCCAGAATGGCGCAGGAGCATGCATGGTTTAATTTTGTGTATGACAGTGATGAGGTCTTTTCTTACTCTAAATACACACTGAATGTATACATGATGCAACACTTGAATAAAATGAGCAGTTCATGCGACACACACCAGTGCCAGCACCTGCCACCACCAACAGCCCACTTCTGTTGCTCCGTGAAGCACAGAAATGCACCTGTCTGTGATTATGGTGTCACATTAGTGCATTCACCAAGGCAGCCTGGCTGAAAACTTACTGGGGATCCTCAGGCTACAATACACCTGGGAGATAAAGCCTGTAAAATGTTCTTTATGCTTCAACAGTCACTCTGATCACAAAGTGGAAAGAGGCACAGATGATTCTTCACACTGCAGATCTCTACTGTTTGCACTGGTCTCCTTATCTACTTTCCTGATGCCTTTGCATTACTTACACTTACAATTTAATTCTGATATATCTTATTGATATCTTGATTATCATTTGCCTTTTGTTTTGTTGATGTTTGGTGACATTGTTCTTTAGGACTTCCCATGCATTTTGATCTTGAGAACTATACAAATGATTTGAAGTATATTTCCCATGTGTACTTCCATGAAGGTGCACTCTTTTGCCCACACAGGTGTTGGATTACCTATAGTGACAAAAATTTGCTCTGACGAGGGTCTAGAGTCTGGCTTTATTATTAAATGCTTGCATTATACTGAAGTGTGCACAACCTTCTTTATTACTTGTCACTATAATAGAAAGCCAGTTTACAGATTGAGACAATTAGGATAGTGCAGTGACATAACTGATACTAAAATATCGCTCAAATACTGACTCAGATATAAACCATGAGACCAACAATGTACGAGTGGAGGTGCACTGAACGACATATCAGCTATCTTCAAAGCACCCATGCTTGACCACTTTTATTTGTATGGTACACTGTCATTTTTTCAAGTCACATTTTAACGTTTTAGTATTGAATGGATGTTTATGAAATAAGAGGTACATGTTCTGTCAATGTCATATCCAGCCCTTGTGTTTTCCTCTTTTCTGCTCATTAAATTTGAAAATTCAAACTGTTTTATTGATCAATTAATGTGATAATTCAGTAACAGCGTTTGAAGGGGCATGAATAACAATTTCCCAAACAGCAGCAGAGCATAAAAAGGTTGAGCAAAGCTAACGTTTGGCGTCAATAGATGTTGCATTAATCATGCCTGCTCTATTTCTGTGTGCTGAGAAGAGAAGAGGGGTAGAAGAGGAGGGGGAAGAGAGAGAGAGAGAGAGCGCGAGAGAGAGAGAGAGAGAGAGAGAGAGAGAGAGAGAGAGAGAAAGGCAGACAGATTAAATGGAGTCAAAAGTGTCCTCATGAAAGAGAATTAGCTCCATCCAACTCTGGGAGGAAGAGGAAATTCCTCTGAGTGCCGTTGAGATATAGGTTTCACACAAAGACCAAAGAAAAATCAATTCTCCTTGAGATGCAGCAAGGTCAATTCATAGGGGCATGGCTAGAGGAGAGGCAGCTAAAGGAGGAGGAGGAGGAGGAGGAGGAGGAGGAGGAGGAGGAGGAGGAAGTTGATGAAGCAACCAAAGAATGGGAGAGCAGGATTGAGTGAGAAGTGTAGGAGAGAGACTTACGAGAGCATTGAAGGGATAAAAGTAGAGAGGAAATGAGCAAACAGGGTGACAAGCTTTCAGTAAAAGATGGCCGCCGGGGAGGAATAGACGCTTCCGTCCATCAGCAATGCATCTAGCTGTAGTCTCTCTGTATCATCTGACTCATGCAAAGGGGAAATGTGAACAGTATATCTGACACACTGTTGGGAATGTCACCCTACAGCTCTGCATGAACTTTACTTATTGCCACAAGGACATCTCCTCACTCTGTGACCTCATCCATCAAAACAGCTCTCACCTTACTACCACCGGGTTGCAAGCACACAGACTGAATGAGTAGTACTAGCGTTTGCTTCCAAGAAGCTTTGAGCTAGCGTTTAATCCTTAATGTTACATGAACAGCTCAAAATAGCTTAAATCTCCACCCCTAATGCCTTCCGCCTGCCAGCTAAATCTGTCTGTTTTGATGGTGTGTGTATTGTGGCTGATTGGATGCAGACAAGCATGGTGATATGAAGGTGGCAATAGTTTGAGCTCAGACCTGCCCTCTGTGGAATCTTTCCCACTGACAGCGACTGTATGTAGCTAGCAGGTGGGGTTTAGTTCAACGTTGGATGAGAGTTGGGGGAACCTCGCTAGCAGGTAGTTATAGGATTTGCGTGGCGCAGGGCCTAATACAAGCGTCTAGTATGCACACCTGTCTCCACACAAGTTCTTCCCTGAACAAGCGGCACTACCGCTCAGCGAGAGAAAGAAAGAGAGTGAGAGAGAAACAGGAGAAGCAGCTCTGCCAGGACCTGCACCACAGCTCCCTGCACCTGCCTGGGGGGAGTGGGGGAGGAGAAAGGGAGGATCGAGAGGGTGAGGTGCCAGAGGTGTGGATTAGCAGGCTGTAAGGGACACAGGGGTAATGTGGTATCTGAGCTCATCCATTAACAGTATGTTGCTATGTTTGTATCTTGTTGCTGGTTTGTCACATGTTGTATTTTGGGCTCTTGGTTTCCTTCAAGGTCAGTTCTTACTTACATTTAGTGGAGAGATTTCTGTGCTTGTGGAATCTGAAAATCTAAGTGTGGAGATTGTAGCCTGGACTGACTTTTCAATCCCCCACTGTCAGTGTCTCCTAATACAGTAGCAGTCTGTATGTTACGCGGTTGGATGAACTCCTGCTCCAACACAGCTCTCAGCTAACACTGAAACTCAGACAGTGGCTGGTAATGTGGTTCAAAAGAGCACTGGTGAAATGGAACAAATCAGAGGCAGAGAAGATGAAAACAAGCATTTCCATAAAATTTGCATAGCCGGTATGTGCAATTGGCCCGATGAGACAGGAAAAACAGCATAAACATAAGCGGCTTCACATTGAATTCTTCAGATCTGAATAATGTCGGTTAATGTTTGGGCTTGTAATGGGATTGCTTATTAGAGTAGCATCAGGAGTATGACAGCGTGTCAGAGCACAGCAGTAACATATACAATGGAACAGCAGTGGTTCTGCCTCCATCCTAAATTTTCTCATTTGAGCCAGTGATGGCTTGCGTAAATGTGAGAGATTGTATTTACAGTAGCACTGAAGATGGTTTTTGTCTCTGTGCTGGACCAATAATCACCAGCCAACCAACGCCACAAATCTTCATTAGAGGATTAGCCGGCAGGGAGACAGCTTGTGTTCTTTTGTTTTTATTGCTGGCCCGGCGTCCAGTCCTTTCAGCCTCGGCTTCTCCTCTCCCTGTCTCCTCTGCTTAAAGCTGGGAACATATACCGTAGCTGCTTGCTCACTTGAGAATCACACACTCACACCCCATGCACACTATACATACACTTTCTCTCTGTCTCAATCTTTACCCTGCTCTTTCTATCGCATTCAATCTCTGTCTTTCTCTCACATATGCTCAAACCCACATGTACCTAATGCTCAAACATCCTGTCAGTTTGTTCCCTCGAGGTGCATCAGCAGCCCGGTGGGCACTCATACTCAAGACAGAACAAATTAAGGTCACAGCGGTAAAGCCGAGCCAGTAAAGGACAACGGGATCTGCCAAGTGTATCTGTGTGTATGTGCGTGCCTATAATGTTTTGTCTCTTCTGACCTCTAAACAGTGGCATGACTCCAGAGAAAGCTGTTGTCAAATGGCTCTTGTCCCACTCAAAGGAAACGTGACCCTCATTGCACCATTTTGCGTGATAAAAGGAGCCATGCCCTCCCTTTGAATTCAGGCTAGAAAATAGAGGGACGAATGACTCTTTGATATCACCTGATGAAGACTCTTGTGTCTGCTGGGAGTGTTGTTGGCCCATCAAGGCTGCTATGATGTCTGAGGGTTTCTTTCTTTTCATACACTTTGGTGGTGAGCATACGGTACACAGCAGCCACGGACACTCAGATGGAAAACACTGAGATGGAAGATACTGTCTGTTCTTCTTTTCACCAGCATAGAATAGATATAAAGAAAATTACATTTTTATATGTCCTGTTGCTGTGCCTCTTCTGCTCCTTTCTACCCTTCATCACTTGATGGTAGCTATGTTATCATACTGGCTGGTCCCGGTGGGGTCCAGAAGTTCCAGAGGGCTCATCACTTCCAGTCTGGGCCTCAGACCTCCCCTCAAGGGCAATATCGTATTCTGCCTGACTGTGCTCGCCTGTGTAATCCATAGCTGCAGGGAGCGTGACCTTCACAGCAGGCAACCTCACAGCAGGCTGCGACACACAGGCACTCAGGGAAAAGGACAGGTTGGGCAAAAAGGGTGCTGGGGGCAGGACATGGCTGTTCTTAGATAATTATCCTTTCATATTATGATGAATATTAAAGTGTTCTTTTCCAAAAGACTGTGTTTTGATTTCAAGAGCAAAGGAACATCTGCATCCATTTAATGTCTTAATAGCAGATTTGTTTTTTAGATATATTGTCATTATCACAAACATAGATTTAACTTGTATTTCATCCTTTAAAAAGTTTTCTAAATCAATCATTTTGTAATCACCACAATTTCTAATGGTGTATAGCTCAGTCTTGTTCGTCACCAACCACTATGTTAATAAAGTAGCGTCCTGCCGTTTGCTCTATGTGGCGAGAAAGAGAGCTATTTATCACTGAACATGTGCTGTGCATTCAGTACAGCCAGCTGCCGGAGTAAAGGTAAAGTCGGAGACAGGGAAAAAGTTATTGACAGTTAAGTGATGAGATGACGCAGCCAAATAAGTCCCCGCTCATGAATGATGCATCCACCAGCCCTGATGGAGAAAGAGAGCTGGATGACAGCTGAGGGGCTGTGTGTGCATGGTGCAGAACAAGGTGAGACTCTTTATGGTAGAGCCCTGCTCTTGCTCACTCCCTCTCTTTCCTTTCTCTTACCCTCTCACGCACAAATGTACACAGAATCAGGAGTTCTCAGTAGAGCTGTTACTCTCTACAAGTCTCCCCTGAGCCTGTATAGCATTTAGAAATGGTTTACACTAATGCACTTTCTCTCTCCACCTTTCCTCTATCAACTCTATCATCCTTTCAATCCCTCTTTCTTTTCCCCTCTCTCTTTTAGCGTCTCCTTCTCACTGAGCCCCCTCTATTTTCGTCAGAAACAATCACTGTATTTTCCGTCTCACTGCCCTGCACTGCCGCAGTCTGAGACTCTGATAGCAGGATGGAGAGAGAAGGGGGGAGATGAGAGTAAAGGGGGTGGGCGTTGGACGTGTGCAGCACGCAGGGCAGAAACAGGAAGGGCTACATAATGGTTTGTTGTCGTCGTCACTGTAGCATCACATCTGTCTGTCCTTTTAGCAGCAGTGGAGCAGCAGCTAACGCACACTGTCGGGCATCACCAAGGCACAGTAACATGTACAAGCATGCAAACTGAATACTACACCATTGCTTAGAGTTGGTGCCACAGTGCCTTTGGTTATTTGGGTACATGTGCCACGTGTAACAATAAGAACATCAAGACCATGGCTGTACACAGACATGGTCACATCTGGAATCCCTCCAAGAACTGCCGTTGCAGCCTTTGATAGGGTATGAGCGTAACATTGAAGCACAGTACACATTTTCAAAATCCGAGCAACTGGGAAAAAAAATGGGGAGTGAAATGAAAATGCTTGATTCCTGCGGCTGTATCATTGCAGATACAAACCAGTCTACCAGCTCACCCTCTTTGTCCTCTCCTTTGGACACTTTCACAAACATATACACACACACAGCCATCATTGGCTTTAGGGGCTGCATCAATATTCATTGAATCTGAAACTCTGACTTGTCCCATTTGCTTGGTCCGAGGCTAGACGAGGGAGGGTATATTACTTGGAGAATAATTGCTCGTGATAAACTCAGACGCAGCTGGATTGATTTGGATAGAGCATTTGTGTAAGGGAAAGTAACAGTGATAGATCTCAACACTTTACCAAAACACCCAGCAAGCATTTGAATAAAACATTGTGCATGGGAACAACAGCGTTGGGGAAAGCCATTAAGTCTCAGATTAGTAGCAAGTGGTTAATGCAGTCAGTCGGTGTGTAAAGCTGCATGTGTAGCTCTGCACCAATCAAACAAACACATCAATCTGACTAACAGTGTGTGTCAACATGCTCCATGATTACCATGCTAATCCCACAGCAACACACGGAAGACCACAGGAGATCATTACAATCCAGTGAGGGGACTGGATGATAATCTCAACTCAAATGTAGAATTCATTCACTCACAATCATTAATATTCTTCCTTTTACGGGCCATTGGAAAAAGGACGTTTTTCGACAATCAGCACAATGCTGGGTGCTGAAACTGCCGTTGTGCTTTGCTATCACAAGTACGCACATGCACACAAACAATGCATCTCTGGAGTTGCTATTCAGGCACCAAATTTTATAGCACTTCAGTGTTAATGTCATGTAAATGTGTTGTGAGTGTTGGCGAGTTCATGGTGTGTTAGTGGAGGAGGGGGTGCCTGCAGGGGTAGAGAGGAGGACTATGGTGTGTGCGCATGTGTGCACGAATGTGTGTTTGAATGCACGTAGTATATGATGATGATACGATGTGATGCTTATAATGGGAGCAATTATAAACTTATGAAAAGAGAAAAGATGTATGATAGTGAGATGGGGGTTATCCCAAAGATGTTTGCATGAATCTAATGGGTCTTTTTTAAACTCGTGTTTAAGGGCAGTGTGCCCATGCTCCTCTGCGTTCTTCTTGTGTGAGACCAATATTGATATTGACTTGATAACCCTCCAGTTTTTGGAGCCATAGTTAATTAGTGATGGTGTGATGGTGTGATGGGTTTACTTGTGTGTCTTTAGCTTGTTTTTATTCTGTCATAAAATAGATATCACATAGCCCACTTACCTATCTGTTTCATACTTTGTAGAATGCATTATGTGCTTAATGAGTGAGTGGCTTTACTCTGTTTGTCTTTCTCTGTCTTGTTTCAGTCAGCTCACTAAGACAAATTTCAGCCAATCATGTTGATATGGCAATACATTATTAAATATTGAATTTAATCTGAATCACACAGCATATAAAATAAACGAGTTATGCATACAATTGAGGCATGACACATAAAAACCCTAAATGTCAATCTCTGCCATGATGAAAAGCGTATGGGGTCAAACGGTTGTCATTTTAAATCATGAATATGTGTGACTAAATACTGCCATTCAATGCGCCTATACCTTTTCTTCTTGCTTTGATTACTTTTCCTTTGTTGGTGACCCTTCTTTTGTCATTTTCAAGAGAACTTTTCTGGGTTTACTGCATGTAAAACTAATTGTCCTCAACACAATGTAAAATTAAACTTAGAAATCCATATTTACTCTCCAATGGTGCTCTGGCTCTGACTGAAAACTCCAAAGAAGAACAAAATCGTTTTTAGTTCGTCAACTGAGCTGTATGTGTGTCAGAGAACCCTAAATCAAACAATACATACTCATAGCAGGACTTGGCAAAAAGACAAAACATAATCTGAATTGTAGCTGAGAAATATGAAAAATATCTGAGAGAATGGCGATGGCTAGGGCGCTTAGGCTGTTTGTTTACATAAAGCACATTCATATTAAAATGAATCTCTGATAGCAGCCTGTGGTGGATTCATTATGTCATTAGTAAATCTATCCAGTCTATTTCATACTGACTTTGTGACATAATGTGCTTTGTGCTTTGCTGTTTCTGATGTGGAAGCCCTATTACTCCCACATGTCGCTGCGCAATACTATACTTCATTCAAATGATATCGAGACAGGTCATGGAGCAACTAACATGAACTTCCCTTTTGCAGTGTTGGGCAGATTTGGGATATGAGTACTTCTATGTGCATGACATATTTCATTGTCACTGTTGGAAATGTGCTGGCGCTGCACATCCCAGTTACACACACACAAACACACACACACACCATGGTACCATTGGGCTGTCCTCCAATATTAATACACAAGGCTGACATTGTTGTGGTACTGCATGCATGTAACAGTGTCACAGCAGAACAGAGGAGGACAGAGCGAGGGGGAGAGAGAGAGAGAGAGAGAGAGAGAGAGAGAGAGAGAGAGAGAGAG
>NW_022280035.1:11235604-11236285 GCF_004355925.1 Anarrhichthys ocellatus | reverse complement strand
GAGAGAGAGAGAGAGAGAGAGAGAGAGAGAGAGAGAGAGAGAGAGAGGGACACAAAGAAAGAGAGGAAGATGAAGAGAGAGAACAGGAACAGAGGAAGAGAAGAGCAAGGGAGACGGAGGTTGGGGGGTGGGGGGGTGTTCACTGATGCAGGGATGAAGAGGTAGATGTGAAAGAGTTGGTGAAAGTAAAGTGAGTACAAAATCATAAGGGAGGAAAAGAAAAAGAAAAAACATTATGTATACAGAGGTGGTGAGGGGGTAGAGAACACGGGGTGAGATGTGCAGAGTTGACAAGAAGAGCAAAATCACACTGTCACATAACGGTGTCAGGCGTCAGTGTCACGTTGTTACGGTACAGCGGTGTATACAACAGGATCTCTGCTGTGCTTTGCCTGGGCCGGAACATGAATATAATAAATAAAATCTGCGCAACATCATTTCCTTGTATAACAACTTCTGTACATGCAGGGTTTCTGTTACAAAGCATTACTGTTGTTGCTTTGATAAGTGGCATGGCTGTAACTACAGCTTTAAAAAAAAAAAACGTATTCAAACAGAATATTTCCAGCTCTCTGCATGGGGTCCCATCCGTACCAAATTGAGATATACAGAGATAGCTCGGTTCTTGCCCTCTCTCCCTATCTTTCCCCAACTCCCCCCACCTCCCACCTCTCCCTATCT
>NW_022280035.1:11227805-11235504 GCF_004355925.1 Anarrhichthys ocellatus | reverse complement strand
CCCCCCCCCCCCCCCCCCCCCCCCTCTCTCTCTATCTCTCTCTCTCTCTCTCTGGCTCCAGTATACCAAGCAATTACAGAGATGATATCCACTGTCAGTCAGCAGCTCACAGACGAAGCTGGGCCTCTTTAACATGCTAATGGTACGCCAGATTCAATCAGGCCTTTGTATAGCAGAGGGGAGGGCAGCACTGCTCATTAAAAAATAAATCATAATAACAATGAGGCCCAGGCTGCAAACGCAAGCAGCACCTAAGCCACGGCATTGAACTCTTCCTCTCTCCCCCTCTCTGAAAACACTCCTAGTCCGTCGTCCCTCTTTTCTACCCGTCCTCCATCTTCTCTCCGATCTTCAGAAAAACCAAACCACCAAATATTGGCGCTGCTGGTGGGCAGGGTGGATGGTAGTGAGGAGGAGGAGGAGGTGGAGAACTGGCAGGAAGCATGAGGGTGCAGACTCCCTGAATCATATGACAAACGAAAAGAGATTATTTCAACTCAGCACTCTGCCCTATCCACCTCTCTCCCTCTGTTCTCAGTGTCCAATAAGGCTCCTGGCCACAAACCCTCCTCCATACAGTTACATGCACACACATTCTACAGAGCTAATTTGTATTCTTTCACTTCTCCATTTAGAGCACAAGGTCATCCACAGGTCTTACATAAGGTCAAACCCCGATGCATTCCTGCATACGAATTTTAGGATTTACTTGCAGGAACTGTTATTTGTTCACCCACTGAAACACACTTAAAGACTGTAGTTCCTGTGTGTCTGTAAACACTCAGGGATAGCCATTTGCTCAGGTTAAAAGAAAAGTTAGACATTTTTGCAAAATTGATTTATTTGCTTTTCAGCTGAGAGTTTGATGAGGTTGATGACGGTTGATACCGTGTTCATATCTGTTTAATGAAATGCTACAGCCAGAAGCCAGTTAGCTTAGCTTAGCTAGCCTGGCTCGCAAAGCTGACACGTTATATTTTGTTTGTTTAACCAGTACAAAAAACAACAATCCGCCTTCACTTAATTTTCCCATGGATTAAAGTGAACTCAACAAACTATTGTTTTGATTTCAGTATTTTGTTTAAAATAACACTCCAGTGGTTTAATGTTTCACTTCCATGAAGTTGGGGGACTCAGAAGAGATTAAAAAAAGAATAGTCGAAATGTATGTAGTAGAGTCATCCTGACTTTTAGCCCTTAGTATCAGTCCAAAACATATTTCTCCCATAATGCAAATCAGTCATCCTTTCATTAGACACTTCCATTATATCTTTCAAAGTCCATGCTCCAGTCTCTGATCTCTCCAAACCCAAAATTATATCTCAGACTTCCTCCAGAGCCAGAGAAGACATAATGCAACTTTATGCATAGTCCTCCTAGTCAACTTATTTTGATCCATGAATTCTGTGGAATTGCCCTTTAACTCCCTCTGAAGTTCTGTGATCCTATGACCCTCCGGCTGCAGACAGGTGTTGCCTACCCTATCGCCAGGTGTGCCTGCTTCCCCTGTTGTAGGCTTCAAGTGTGGACTCTTCTACAGTAAGGTTTCCTTAAATATCAGTGTGAGCTGAGGAAAGGTTCGGCCATGGGACAGAATATTTGCTTCAGCGGTGTTTTGCTTCACAGGGGTGAACCTCTGATGTAATTCAGCTGTGGCATTTAACAAGCATATTGCACCACGTTCGTCTGATATCCTCATTACTCTCATTACCATGCTGCTTCGGATAGCTCTTCAAAAGCCCAGAGCTCCTTTCATCCATGGTACGCTTTGTTTAAGATCTCTCCATGGCGGTGTGATTCATAGATGGTCACTTCCTTTTTTTATTCATCATGCATCAACACTGGAGAATGCAAGTTTGCGTGTGTGAGTGTGTGCGAGTTTATGTCCACGTGTCTATAGACCACGGATTTATTGCAGCCAAGATCAACCAGTGCTCACTGAATAATGCATCACCTGCTATCATGGAAAAGATGCTGAATAGGCTCCAGCTGAACTTGAAGGTGTGGGAGGAGGTGAGAAATAGCACAACGCTTGCTCTTGACTTAGCTTCTATGTATGAGACTGCAGAGAGGAAACACTGCTCTGTACTTTGACAAACGAGCTCAGGTCTGGTTCAAGGAGGTTTCCCTCTTCCATTAAATGAGCTTTGCCAGGGGAATTAGCATCTATGGGTGGAACTTTGTGTGTGTGTGTGTGTGTGTGTGTGTGTTTCACTTATAAAGTCTCAATTACAATAGGTCGGCACACAATCTCAACCCAGCATTTTGCATTTTAGATGTTGTTTTAACCTTTAATTCTCGGTGGCTTGCCCTGATTCTCTGAGTGCACACACCTCCCCAGCTGCCAGAGGTTCTTTGCAGGGGGAGGTGATGGATGCTGAATTAAGCAAAAGTGTCATTTGTGGTCACACCAATGATAAGTGGCATTACAGAAGAGACCCCCAAGCACTTATAGAGATTGGGCTGTGGTTGGATTGCCCAGGGATGAACAAAGAGCACCGTGTTAGAGGACATGCTTGTTTGTTGGGTTACTCCATATTCATAGACACTGCAGGACTGAAATGAAAGCAGTGGCCGACCAACCACATAAAGACCTCCTCCCCCACTCTATTAGGCTGAACGCATATTGTCCTCTACCCTCCTTGGAGAATGGAAGTCAATAAAATGGACTGTCAAACACTGGGCAGGGGTACATTATGGTTGCTGTTCTTCAAAGAGCACCTATATTATTTTCTTGCACCCCCTACAACCCCCATTCACCAACCTCTCAAGCTTCCTTCTCTTCCCTTAGAGCGGGGGGCCTAATCTCAGAGAGAATCTGGTGCTTTTGTTTCCATCCCCCGAAGTGTATTTGGGTTGATCCACCTGATTGTGACTAAGTGATAGAATTCCATACCTGAGGGCACAGATTTGTGGGAGGTGCGTGGGAATGAAGTTGCTTTCTATTGTTTCACCTGGGTGTGACCACCGCCATGAACAAGGGAAGAAGAGAGGAGATGGAAGAGAAATGTGGGTTTGGGAGGCGGCTGGGTGGCAGGGAACAAGTAGGAGTGGATTTGAACAGGCTGCAGAGAGGAAAACAATGGACATCAGAGGACAGGTGGAGAGAAGCAGAAAGGGTACATGCTCTGCTGTGCTGCCTTCTCAGGCGAAGAATGTCACCTTGTCCTTTTCCTTTCCCTCTTTCTGGTTTTCTCCCTCCAGCCCTTTATCCCTCTGTTCCCAGCTGCAATGCACTGATATATAGACAGCATTTTCCCTGCTCTTTCTACCAGTGCCATAAGTCTAATGTCCTGCCGCTGCGGAGGTGGATCACCGTCTTTCAACAGACACAACAAAGCAATGCTTTGGTTCCTCCTCATCCAACAATCTATCCATCACTGCCTCTGACATCGCCTACAGCCAGAGACATTCAGACACATCTCCACTGGACAACTCTGTGATCATCTTACACACCTGACTGGCCCTCGGCCAAGGGAGGAGCATTCATTACAAAAGGAAAATACATGAAAAGATAGAAACCTGAGAAAGAAAGAGAACAGACAGCAGGGGGTTTAAAAAAAGATGGGGGAGAAGGAGTTGAAGTTGTTTCCCATTTAGTTTATTACGGTGTAGTTACAGTGAAATCAAATCATAAACATGTAATATAATTCCCCCTCATAATATGTGAATATACAGTTTTTTGTTTCTTCATTTGTTGTTGTGTAGCCTCTACCTCAGTGCTCACTAGGTTGTCATAAGTGTGGAAATATAACAGACCTAAAGGAAAACTCCACAAAAAATAATTTGCATATCAAATACTTCCCACCTGTCACTTACTCCTTTGCTGAGGATGGCAGCTTGTCAGCTTAAATTCACAGCAGCGACAATGTATTCCAGCAATGAGTCACAGCAAAAAGTCTCAAATGTCCATAGAAACGTCTCATATCACTCAGCACCACCGCAAGATCCATTTTCCTGCCTCCTGCGGCTGCAGTCATCTCGGAAAAAGAAAGCTACAATCTTTTCAGAGCTACCTTTCAAGCCTACAGAGAGTGAGTATTCATAAGAGAATCATAGATTTTTTTTACGGAGAATTCCTTTAGGCCCAGGTTTACATTAGATTTAAGGTTACATAAAATAGGGTTAGGGAATGACTGCCAGTGCCCACACAGGGGTGTGTGTTTGCGCATATTTGTGTGTTTGCTTTATGCTCTCATTGTGACCCTTCTCTGTGTGAACACCGTAGCAGCGCTGTATGCCTTGTTTCCACAGTCGGACTGTGTTGAGCTGTGCTGTTCACTGTGTTCCCATCATCCCTGGCTGTCCCCTACCATTAGCCCTGACAGCTATTTGTCTGTCATTACTGACCTCAAAACAGCACAAACACTGTCCGTCAGCACACACACACACACACACACACACACACACACACACACACACACACGCACACAGGCACACTAGTGGAGCCTCGCAGTGCAAAAATCATTTTGTGCCTGTGCTGTAGTTCAAACTTAATTAAACAGTGGTTTCATCACGTTAGGTGCTGTAGAGATACATATCACATGGGAATGTAGTGAGACTGAGGCCAATTCAAACATATTTCATTCGGTACAATAATCCTCTCCTGAATGGGCTGGGGCAAGTTGTAACATAAGCCCAACACACGGCTACTCTCCCAAAGTATCATCATTATCAGAGCTGTCATTGATTTAAGGTGGACCCAGAGTCAAACAGGAGATCATGTGGGAGGGAATATAGCTGTATTATTTTACCTGCCCACATTTACTCCTTGGATGGATAGATAATACAGATCCAGTGTAAAAAGAAAGGGTAAATTACCGAGTCATAGGATTTGGCTTCGCAAAGCTGATCCCAGTGCTGCAACATAGCTACAGCATGAATCAGGAAGGTCACAAAGAGAGATCAGCCCACTAGATCCGTGTGCATGTATGTGCATGTCTCTGCGTGTGTGTGTTCTACCAGCACACAATCCATAACCCCACAAGTAACAAAAGCCAACAGCCTCCAGTTCAGTTGCTGCCAGACGAGGAGCCAGCAGGACATTTATCTGAAGGATTAAAGGGGCATGCATCTGCTTCTGTTGATCAAACATGTGCAGTGGCCCTGGTCTGTATTCTGTACACTGTCTATTGTGGAGTTGATGGTTGACAGGCAAGGTAGACGTGGGCATTAGAGGCAAGCTGTCTTCACCCTCATTCCATGCCATTATTTTTGCATCATACCTCCTCCCGTAGCTCCCATCTTTGTTCTCTCTGTCTCTTTTGAAATCCCCAGTCAGCTCCTCCGTGTATACCAAAGAGACCGACTGGCAATTAAATCCTCCCAGCCTTGATTTAGCTACTTAGGTGAGATCAAGTTTGGATCTTTTGGGGGGCTTTTTGGGGCCTACCACTGTCACATTGTCTCCCTAGGGTGTGATTACCACCTCATCCACTCTGTCATTATGCACAATACTCCCCTTTGGAATAGACACGTTTACGCTGCCTATCTGTGTAGCGTGTATATGAAGAGCTGGTGTGTGTCTGGTGATGTTTGTTATATTCAATATTTTTTGGAAGAGAAGCTGTTCTTTTTATTTTGTAAATTGTGTTTATTCTCAAAAGCAGAGTACACAGTTATACATTGCACATGTCATTTATCATTTTCCCCCCCCCCCCCCCCAACATTCCCCCAACACAGAACAAATCGCACTGCTTCAATTGTCAAAAAGCGCATTACAGTATTAGTAGCTCAAGTATACACAAAAGTAAAAATGGTGTAGGAGGGTATTACAGACAAACAGAAACCAGTAATGAGTTTCTGGAAATTGGAAGTTATTGCTATTCTTAATTCCTACAACAACGTCAAGATAAATCGGTCAAGGCCACAGAGATGGTTTATGAATCTAATGAGAGAGTCTTCAATTTATCAAAATATCGTATGATCGGACCCGGAGTAGATTCGAATTTCTCAGGCTGTCGCCGCAGCGAGAACTTAATTTTCTCCAATTTTAAAAAGAACACCAGGTCCTTTAACCACATGGAGGAACTGGGAGGACGAGGTGACTTCCAGTCCAATAGGATTAAGAGAAGCTGTTCTTAAAATGGACCTGTCTGGAATTAAGTTCTATGATTGCAAACGGCAACAAATTGAGTTTCTGGTGCGTGTGATGTGGAACGATGGGGATGATGAACTCACACTTGGTTGTCCCCCATGTGTCTGAGTCTTCAGATTTGAGTGGCATTGATCATACATTGGAAGCTTTTTCTTTAACTTAGTTTGACCCTCTGCTGCTTTAAAATCCCAGCCACAGAAACTGCAGTCTGTACTTTACTTGTACCTTACAGTATAATACAATTAGTAAAATTGCTGTTCTCCAAATTGTTAGGTTGGGTAAATTCTTAAGGACCTACAATTAGAGGGGAAGGTTTAACACCCTCCCACTGATGCAGAAACATGTACACAGACACAAACATGTTGCCTGGGTAAGGCTACACTGACACATAAAAAAAGAATTCAGAAACTGGAACAGTACTGTAGGGTTATTTGCATTTTTGTGAGTGTGTGTGTCCATAAATCTCACTTTAGTGTGTATTTGGATCAAGGACCGAGACATGTTCTGACTAATACCTAGCACTGTACCGGAATCTTGAGCAGCGACTTCACACTAACTAAGCTCTCATAACCTTTTTAGACTACCTGGCACACACACACACACACACACACACACACACACACACACACACACACACACACACACACACACGCACACACACACACACACACACCTGACATGCAACATGAATGCAGACAGAGAAGCCAACTGGCATTTGAAGCAAGGGAACAAGTTTCAGCTTCCCTTGCTTTCCCTTACATAATCCTCCCATTAAAGTGTAACACCAGCAGTTCCAGGCAGCAAATCAAACAGATCTTTATCTGCATCCTCCTACCTTGTTTGCATGTATTAACCTTCACAGAAAGCTAGGAATTAGCATACCATGATTAGATAAGATGGGAACGATAAAGTTTAATATTCGTTTTTTTATATTTCATATTCATTTTCTGGCTCCAAAAAAAGATTAGGAAGTGACTGCTTTGAAGTTTAGGGGGGGTCTCAGCATCACACCCTTGTGGAGACTTAGAGCCCCACTTACTCAGGTTTTGGATCTTTTTGCATGCATTTGTGCCCGTGTGACTCCCAACACTACGTCAGCCTTGTTGCACTGCGTGCTTTCTCTGATGAAGCACATCATTACCTGTGATTCAGATGCTGCGACTTCATAATTCATACCTAGCAGAGGCCGAGGCAGCTACCTGGTGGAAGGCTGCTGCTGCCACAGCTGTCTGTAAAGGGAGCATCCAGGAAGGTAAGCAGCTGAGGATACAGCCGCCAGACAAACACTCAGGGCTTATGACCTGCATAGCGTTCTGTGCTGCAGGATCTTGAGGTGACAGGTAAGGCATTCGGCTGCTTTGAATGAATGTGAGAGAGTGTGTATGTATGTGGGGGCAAGACTGCTTCATGGTGGACAAAGGTAAAGGCAGAGAGACCTGTCAGAGGAATGTTGCCTTTCACTGTGCTGGCTGGATAATCCTCTGTGTGTGTGGAAAGTGGGTGCATTGAGGTGTAAGTGTTGGAGAAAAAGTGAATTAAATCTTTTCGAAAACGATGTGTGTGTGTGTGTGTGTGTGTGTGTGTGTGTGTGTGTGTGTGTGT
>NW_022280035.1:11204842-11227795 GCF_004355925.1 Anarrhichthys ocellatus | reverse complement strand
TGTGTGTGTGTGTGTGTGTGTGTGTGTGTGTGTGTGTGTGTGTGTGTGAGTGTGTGTGTGTGTGTGTGTGTGTGTGTGTGTGTGTGTGTGTGACTGCTTTTTTTCTTTGTGTATCTGTACAGGGCTTTTGGTTGGGCTTGTGATCCTGTTGATTACGCTTGTGGTGAGGTGAAAGGGAGGCACACAGTCCTGCTGAGCCAGACTGGAAGGAAATACTGAATGACCAAATTTTCATTCTGTCTTCTTGTACCCTGTGTCCAAATGCTGCCTCCACCGCTGAAATGAATTGGTTAGTCCTGTAGGCCTGGGCACAGCTGTGTTCAGCGTGGAATACACACTGGGCTGATCATGAGGGAGGCAAGGAGCGAATGAGACCGAGATGAGAGAGAGATGGTTGGAGAAATGCAGACAGACAGACAGATGGCCAGTCTAGTCACACACTACAACCCATATGAAAAAGCACACCAGCAGGGACAAAACAAAGAAGACCGAAAGCTTCAGCTGACCACAAACAGTGTAGCATGTAGGTCTCGTGAAGTCTCCTCCTCAGTGGTTATGAGATAGTGTGCATGGAAAAGAATGTGTGAGAGAGGGAGAGAGAGAGAGAGATAAAGAAAAAAAGAGGTTTGATGAGGGAGACTATGTTGGGGAAGGTCTCTTTAAAGCATCTCACTGATTCAGAGTTCCCTCAATAATGTATACATAAGCCGAGGTCAGGTTTTCTCAGGATTTAGAGCCAGCAGTTATCTCAATCTCAATGTGCCGCACACACTAGTTCGATAAAGTAAATTATGAACACTGCACAGATAATCACTAAAGCTGCTGCGTGGCCCAAAACTTTGAGATGCCAATATATCTTAGTTGTCATTTCATTTTGTTTATCCCAGGTGGATCCTGTATTATCTAAAGTATTCAATCTTCTGTCAGTAATATTCCCATACCAAACATATCAGCACTAACTATAAGCTGATGTCACCCACCCCTCTGGGCCATGTGGAGGACAGGTGCCTGCTTCACGGCCCGGCAGAAAGGCAAGTTGGCAGCCTGACTGTTACCTCCTCCTTCTCTCTGCCTCTGCTGCCAACAACCCTGGCACATCTGTGCCTGTCCAGCGTGCTTGGTGCCAACTACCCTGCTGCCATTGTTCTCCCCTGAATGCACCCAACGCCCATGGGAAAGAAGGCTGAACACAGTGTGACACAACCTACACAGCCTGTTAGATAATCTCAAGACATGAAAAGATTCTCTTAGCCTAGATTCTGGAAACAGCTTTTTGTTCTGCACCGTCTACAAGGAAAACGCCCGATGGAGATTTTTCCTCTAGCTTCAGTTTCTAGAGACATTCACTGGAGAGAACACAATCCTGAAAGAGCATAACAACTTCACATTGATGAAGTAATATACAAAACAGTACATAGCCTTTCATTTTAAAATCATCATGTGAAACCCCTTTGTTTGATTGATGAATATATTTTGGTTGATGGATCATTAGGTTGATTCTTTGAAATAGTTCCTGAGCTTTGTTTTTTTTACAATCATCATGATACATCATCAAATCATAATTATTGCATGAGGCGGGAAACACAGGTACAGGAAACACTTTGCTTATGTGTTATTTTCACATATTTTATATATATATACAGTATATGTATAAGTGTATATATATATATATATATATACACAGTATATGTATAAGTGGAGATGGGGATGTGGCCAAAAGCAGATTTCTCAGGACAATGCAGGCTGGCAAATTATTCCAAATAGGAGAATCAGTCACTCTCGCTTTTGATCTTTCTACTACCTGCTCTCTAATTTTTTCAATGCTGACCATTACAAAGAAAAGTCTAACCTAAACCCTTACTTTTACGAAAGATCTCCTTATTTTCAAGGTCCAAACTCAAAATGGCCCTCACAAAGATAGAACCCTAAAAGCTCACGCACAGGCACACTTAAAGCAAGCCACTTGCTGCAACACAAAGCCCTCTGGTGGTGTCCCGCAGGCCGTTTAAAAGCTCTGATTATGGCCCCTGCGAGTCTGGTAGGATTCCTGGCGTGTCAGAGGGTTTAACTACATTCAAATCACTGTCCGAGTCCTCTCAGCTCTTCCAGACTGGCCTGTCTGTCACTCTGTGGCACACAGACACTCACACATATCGGGCTGAAAAACCCGTATAGGGTTGCCCGGGTCCGGACCTTTGAATCCACCCACTCCGCCAAGTCTGAGTGTACTGAGTTGACAGTTCTGTCTGAAATCAACCGAGGAAGGGATTAGAGCAACGACACTGTTATGTACCAGCTCATTTGTGACAGTAATACATATCTGTTTGTAATTGTTTCAATCAGCGTTAATCAGATAATAGAGAAAAGTGTCCGTCACAGTTTAAGATCAAGGTTATGTCTTCAAATTGCTTGTTTTGTTTAACTGGAGGTTTTTTAAATTACAATGATCTCACATTTGAGAAGCAAGACTCAGTGACTGTAGGCTACAGTATTTTTGCTTGTTCAATTAATTATCTGTTGATTAATCAAAGAATTAATTCAGCACTAGTGTTACAGATGTGCACGGTAGCGAACTTTGGCTGTGGTTTTATTGTGGCATGTGGTTATCTTGTTCTGTTAACAAATATTTTTTTTTAAATATAAGAAACACTTACAGCATATCATTTTATTAGCACTGGATCTAATGCAATATTTTGTCATTCTGCAGAGTAGAGTCTGGTGGGACCACATACAAGCATGCACTCACACACACTGCTCCAACACACATATGCAAACTCCGGCTCCATTCAGCGATTTGTTTGATTTACAGTGTGGGAAGGTCCCCAAAGAGAGGTTTAAATTAATGGGGTAATTATACACTGGCAAAAGAAAGCAGTCACACACACACAGTGTCCCTGATGGGACAGATTGTGTCTTTGCCCCAAGGACGACCACTCCTCCCTCTTCTCTCTGGTCCTCATCTCCATTCACTTCCTCAGATCTCAGCTCCTCATGCTGCTGCAGAGACACGTTCTGTTCCATGGTCAGCCACTCTATCTGCTTGTCTGCCTGCCAGAGGCTGGCTGACCCAGTGCCAGCATCAGTCTTCATGTTCAAGTGCAGACTCACTGGGGAGCTGCAAACATTTCAACTGTGCAACTTCAACAGAGGCACTCCTTCCAAACAAAACACACACACACATTCCTGCACAAAGAGCCACAGAAACGAACGCAGGCCATGTATCAACATGTGGTATAGTGTCATGACAAACGCAGTCAAGAGGAAGTGTATTAGTCATGTTGTTAGTGGTGCAGCCCCAGAGGAGGAGCTGCCTTCATCAGTCATAGAGGTAGAGGAGGAGAGAGCAGCTACAGGACCTCCCGTCCTCCCTCATCACAACAAACAGCATTTAGGAGGAGCTCAGCATAAAAGACTGCCTGAGGAAACTGGATGTTTGTAATTCTAAATTTCTTTTTGTGACATACACTTAAAAATGAAGTTTGAGATTTTCTAATTAGGAACAACACACAAAGATGTGTTACTTTTCGATATTTATACGGATGTTTGACAGTGTTTAAGAGTGCTGAGTCAGCCTGAGATGATGAGACGAGTACAATCCACCAGCTGGAAAACCATCAGGCACTTGTTTCTCATGGTTTAAAAATGGTTGTGTTTGTGAGCGTGGGTTTCTGCATTCATACATGTGCGTTCATTTGTATATTTGTGGAAAAATGCCCAACTACGGGTAATGATGCAGTACTCTCCACCTTGAGGCCCACAGATGCGCAGCAGAAGGCGGCTGGGCTTCTGCTGAGACAGCACTTTCTCTCAGTCTGACAAAGTCAATCTCTTTCCCTCTATCTCTTTCTCTCTCGCTCTCTCTAATCCAAACTTTGGAAACTGCATAGATCTTCTTACACCATATTCCTCCAATGCGGCAGCCATATTATTTTCTCTGATCAAATTCAGTTGACATAAAGCTTGATGAAAATGCAGAGGTGTCAAATAATGCTCAAATTGCTATGTGACAGTGTCGAAGCAGGTAGAAGCGAGTTTGAGCAGGATGCAGAGCGAGGGACAGCAAGTAATGGAGCGAGAGAGTAGCTTAGAGCAATCCCAAAAAGGAGAGCGGCAAAGCTTTAAGTCTCGAGGGAATTTGAAAGCCACAGAAATCCAGTTGCGGATATTAAGAGGCTTAATCTAAGAGCCTGGTGAGGCTGAGTTTTGCTGTGTGGGCCCCATCACTATCATCCTTGACAGAGGTTAAAGAGGAGACGAGGAAGGATAAGGAAGAGAGGGAGAGAAGGCAGATTGGAGCAATGACGAGAATAGGGAGCCGTGTATCATTAGAACAGCCTTGCATGCTTTTATAGGAGAATTAAACACTGACATTGTGGCGCGGGTGTTTGTGTGTATATACAGGTGGTAGGATACCCTTGCAGTGACTGTGTTTTTTAACTCTTTTAAAAATCTGCTCAAACAGCATGTTGGATGCAGTCAAAGCAAGGAGCATGTGTCAGACATAAAGCAACACACGCTGAGATGAAACTCATTATCATCAAGCTGCAGATGCCTCCCAGGAGAGGAGAGGAGAGAAGAGAGGCAGGTGGATAAGATAAATCCCTACAGCCTCTGTGGTTGTCTTCTCTTCTCTGTGGCATTCCTGCTTCATTTGATGTGAATGTTTTAGTATTATGAAATGCTTGGTTGATGTGAATTCTAAAAAAAAACAGAAACCCCTAGGTATCACAGCACATGTGCACAGCAGTGCTGCTGCACTTTGGCGCGACAATCTTTGCTAACTTGTCCACAGCAATCATTCAAACGTCCTTAACGGCTCAAATGCTGCTTTTTCTCTCACTTTAGAGATAACATGTTCCACTGGGGTGCCACATAGTTTTGATTTGTATGCAGAGAAATAATTGCTTTGCAGGGCAATTATGGCTGATTGTTCATTTTGGAATCCAGTGGCAGATTCCAGGAAACATGTTGCAGGCTGTAATAAGCTATTCAATTCATTTAATTATCTCTGTCCATCTATTTCTGTTTTATTTTATACTTTATTTATTTTATAGCCACTATAGTTGTTAAACATGCATGCATGCACATACAGCATGGAAGCTGTTTTAATTCTGTTTCACACATATAAGCATGTACTGTATATTCATCTTCCTCTGTCTTTGTGTGCAGGAGGAATAAACCGGGCCGGGGCGGCAATGCCAACGTTCTTGCGGACCCCCACAATGATCCATCCCCACCTGGACATGAAACCCTTCCTGCAATTCCCCATGGATACTGCCCCTCCTCCGCACAGCATGAACCTCTTCCACAATTTCAACACGGTGAGAGTTGATGCTGACACACAGATAGAAATAAACCGAGATGTCTGCAGTCTTTTAACTCACAAGGAGGGCCAATTTGTCCACAAAATTTGGGAAACTAGGAAATGTGCCGGATATGATGATGTCTGTGTATTTACCTCCAAAATACAGTGGTAATGTGATAACTTCCCATGTATAACATATACTTTCTAATGCTTTAAATTGTCTTTACATTGTTTCGGTGCTGCTAACATCACAAATGCATGTTGTGTTAGACAGGCCTCACTACAAGGAAAGCAGTGTGTTCCTAAGACTGTATTATTTCATGTAAACACACTCTGTCCCATTCCTTAATTCAAAGCACAGAATGAAAGAACAGTTCTAAGGCCATCCTTACAGCTGTGTACTTCAAACCCCACAGTTTGTTTGATGTGGTATTTAATTCAATGGAGAGGGCTCTTCCTGTTTCCCCAGGCCCTGACTAACATCTTATCATTTAGATTAGACCATAGAGACACTTTGCATTTCACCAACTCAGCATAATGTGCCGCCTGTTCCTCCAGACTCCATTACGGAATGTCAACACATTTCTTGTCAGCAATACGTAAAATCTGTAAACTTGGTATATACTGTATGTGGGGCAATGCTATTCTTGGACCACGTCTGTTATTCTTTGCATGTGTCAGCCTGGTATTTTCGGCTGCGGTTCGCAAAGGTGCGACATAGCAATCCACTGTTACTAATTGGAAATATCTGGCAAGTGCTTTCACTATGCATAATACAGGGATAGTAACAGCAGTCCAGACACTGTTAAACACATTTTAACGATACAGTCATTTCTAATAGCCCTCCATGGGCCATTACATAAGTGGAAAAATTCTCACTGATGTTAAAACTGCAGTGTACCCAGCAGACATGGATTAATAGAGATACTGAAATTATGCGGGCACTCAGTTTCCACTCTTGCGTCAGCTAGCGCAGCCCTGAAATCAGTCTTGCTTGCTCTTTCTTCAGTCTGCCTCTGAAGGACTCCCTCTAAACCTCTCTCTCTCCCTCGTTCTGTAACATCCCTCTGCTCCCCATCGTCCTTATCAGAACATTAGCTACGTCTGAAGGTCCACAGGGATGCTGTGAATGTCTGTTGCTGCTGATGACTGCGAGCCAGCACTGAGTGGTGTTTTACAGCCCTGTGGCCAGGAGATGGGGCCATAGGAAAGGCTTGGAGGACAGTCTGACCTTATAGCTCCACTGTGTATTGGCACATACACATGGGCAGTACTTACATGCTTTTACTGCATTGCATTAAAAACAATGGATAAATGACTGACCGTGATAGTACTGTTGATATTTGACTGAAAGTTCTCGGCGAAGAGCATGTGATGCCTGAAGTGTCGTGCACAGTCTCAGTTGTTTTATCTGTGGCATGTATAGAATGCAGAAAACTGCAAAAATATAATGCACAACTTTGGTTGATGCTAATGAGGGCTCTGCCTTGATGCTTTCCTATCGAGGCCCCCCAGGTTTTCCACAGTTTTTTTGCTTAATTTAGTTTACAGGAAGACCTAGAGTAATAGAGTAAGTGTTTGCAGCTCTGTTTACATTAGTGACAATATCTTATGGCTTGTTGGGCTTTTAGGCAGAAGAATGTTTAAACAATCAGAGCATGACTGTGCTTGGGTCTCATCTCTTTCATTCAACTATGAATGGAGGGTCAACTAAGATGATGTGACATTAAAAAGGTACCATTTCCAGTGTCTTCGATGCCTCCTGGTGCCTTTCCGCACTAACACACTGATATAAATGTATGATTTGCACACTATGGAGACACAGCATTATAGCAGCAGTAACACTGAGAAATGTCCCTGCAAGAAGATAGCAGCATTCTCTCTTATTAAGTGATCTGTGAGGAGTTAGTCTTAATGAGACTCACATTGATGGTTATTAGCCTCGTAGCAGACGAATGGCCTCTTCTAAAGCCATATACAGCTTTAATGGTCAGCTAATGTGATTTGTCCTCTACCTGCCTGTCTCGCTCAATGTGCCTCTAGACAGTCACAAGGCTGAATTATTTAACTGCAGCAGCTGGTCCTGACATACACGCACCCGCATACACCTCTGAGCCGAGGTGCATGCCCTGATGTGGGCTTGCTCGGGCTGCAAAGGCAGGAATTTCCAAAGAAAGTGTCCAATCATACAAAGTCGTGTGCAGACTTGTTGAATCTCACCTGCCATCCCAGCTCCTCTTATATCTTTTATCACTCTCCTCCTAAACAACTCTTATTCTTTGTCTTATGGCAGCACTAATGGCACCCAGAACAACGACTGATATGTCGTCACACCTGTTGCCTCCTCAGGTTTCAGACTAATCAAAATAGTAATCGTTTAGAGTGTGTTTTGGGGCTTTATCAGATCTTCTGTGCCCCAATGTCTGGCTGCAAGGCATCACCACACATGCCTTCAAACCGGTGTGAAACCAGATAAAAGGGTAGTGTGTGTGTGTGTGTGTGTGTGTGTGTGTAGTCATATGTGGTTTGCTTGGGGTTTGATGGAGCAGGCAAAAGCTCTAGTAGCTGATGATGACATTTGGTAAATGGTGTGAACTTGGTGAAGAGGGGGAGAGTCGAGCAGGAGGGGAGTAGGTCACCCGATCCTGGCTACATCTGGACAGATCTAGTATGCATGAAGAAGGGGGGGGGAGGGGCAGAGGGAGAGACAGAATGAGAGAGAGAGAGAGAGAGAGAGTGAGACAGAGGGAAGGGGAGGGGAGGAGAAAACTGAAAGGCAAACTGAGGGAAATGCACTACAGGGAAGCGTGAGGCAGAGAGAGAGAAAGCAGCTGAGAGGAGAGAAGGAGGCGGATCAAAGGGGACAGGCACTTGTTAGGTGATGTGTCAGTGAAAAAACAGAGTAAGGCAGAGATTTGAGAAAATCCTTACAGCAGACACTTACTTCTTCTCATGCAGCATTTCAAAGACATGCAGAGAGTGTGCCAAAAGGGGGAAAACAAAGAAATCGTAGCTTGCAATGTATCACTCGAAAAAAGTGAGTTTTGTTTTTTTTAGTGAGTTAGTTTGTATTCAGCATTGACAACCAACCAGGGGGCTGAATGAGCGAGGAAGGTGCACCACAGACTCTCAATCTCACACATGCTGAGGTTCAAACTCACGGTCAGCACACACACGGAAGGACCAATGCAGCTCCAAGCTTCATCAGACACAGAGGAGAAGAAGGTAAGTACCTAAATGCTTGGAGTACTTTTTTTCACCCAATTGTGTCTTCATGGGCACAACTCAAAAGTACTGTAGAATTCAAAGCTCCAAAGGCTGTTTTCATCTGGCACAGTGGAGACTTTAGTGTGACTGCCAGAGTGGTCCCACCGAGAGTCACAGAACAGTGCATTCCTCGTTGCTGGAATTCAACCCTTCCAAACATTTTTGTTGCTGATAACTGATCAAACACACCAGAAGAAGAGAGGAAGCAGAAACAGAGAAAGGATGAAAGACTGAAAAATAAACACTGGAGAGAAGTGAGAGTTAAAAGAAAAAGACTGTAAAATATGGGGATGTCGTGAATTTCGGTGCGTGTTGTTGTGCAGTGCTCTGAGAGATGCTTGGTTGCTCTTTGGTCTGTTTCTCCTCAGAAGAAACTCTGTGTAAACAAAAGGCATTAAGGAGTTTGGGTCTTGAGGCCCTGTGGAGCTGTTCATGTGACCGCTGAGCGATTCTTAAGTCAGTGGACTGTGTGCCAACATCCGTCAGAGCTCTCACTACATATACAAACAGTTTGATTTGCTGATTTTCTCAAAATTGGTTAAAAGCAACTTGAGTGAGTTTTGGAAAATCCCTCTGCCGTTACATCACAAGGCACAGTTCCTATTTCATGAGGTCATGTTTTGGAGAATAAATGGGTATAGAGGCCATGTGAGCTGCCGTCCAAAAAGTCTTATTGGCAGCTGGGCGGTGTTTTTAACAGCTGAATAGGCTGGATGGATCCTAGCTGACCCACACCCAGAGCACTGTATGACAGGCTGGGGAGAAGCCCATGATTCATGTTTACCGTTACACCACCAAGCCCTTGTTAAACTTGATGATGGGTCACAGTTATGACACCGACATGCAGTATTTAACATTCAGCATTTCAGCTATGTTTGCTTGTACTGTGGGAGTTGGGGTAACGTTGGGCAGGAGTTTGAAAAATTTCACAAACAAGTTGAGATGATTTTTCTTCTCTTCAGCTGGCTATTGCAAAGTCACAGCTGAGGTATTCATGCAGTTGCTCAGGTAGTATTAATCCACAAATGTCATTGCTCAAAATCCGCCCCTCCCCTTCGATCCATTTCAATTCACAGCAGCAGTAGAGCCTACTTTAGGCTGTTTCTGGGGAGAGAAATAGAGGGAGTCAAGGAACGTGGAGTATGGGAAAGAGAGCCATATGAGATAAGAATGTGGAATGTGAGGATGTCCGGCATGGGCCTCTTTTGCTCTCTATAGCTGGGTTCTTTCCCATTTCTCCCTCCCTTTCTCTCTCTCTATCTGTCCCAATCCATCTTCCTCTCCCAATCTCTCACTCATTCGCTCCTCCAGATGGTGTGTTTCTGTAACGTCGCGTCACCCAGCTAAATGTCTCGGGCCTCCTTCCCATTTCATTCTCTCTCTGTTTACCCTTTTCTTGGAGTTGCCGAGTAACATGCAGATATTGAAATTGTTAGTGCATGAGTTATAAGAATATTCATTTTAGCCACTCTTTTGTCTCCGTCACGCCAGAGTCTTGAGCCATTTGGCTTTTAGATGAGACTATGGTTCTGGGTGCAAGATAGCTTCAGGGAAAGTTCGGTAATTTGCCCAATTGCACGTAGAGATGAGCCAAATTGAGTCATTTACAGTCTGTAGCCCTCTCCAAACCAAGAGGCTTGCATCAGACTTGGAGGACTGTCTGGAACATTCCCCGAGTGCCTTATGAATTCAAAACACATAGCATCATATCCATTGTGTTCTTCAGCCAGGGACTTTTCTTTCTCTTTTTTCGTTTTGCATATTCATACAGTGCCACATCATCTTATACGTTTTGCCTGATTTAACTGTAGACATAGTGCCAGACAATTGTTTGTGGTGGAAATCCTCCCCAGCCATGGACTCCAGACTAATGCTAAGGTCAATTAACAATGGTCACTAGATAAATGGAGCTTCAAACAGATAAATAATTGGAATGGAGCCCTTTTAGATTGGTACAGGCAGGGTCTTTTGTGTCTGGGACAGAGTTTAAGTGGACGGCTTAGCCACCTACCCTCTAGAGCTCTGAAAGCGAGTAAGTTAAATTTACACGAGGTGCTGAACACAATGTAGATGATGGATGTCCCAGCTGAAACAATTAACACGGGGACAGTATGAACTACACCTTGGTCAGGATCAGAGGGCTGAGCTTGGGTAGGATGCAACAGGTGTCTCAGTTGTAGCATTATATCGATAGTTGACCACTGTTTGCTGAACAAAAACACAGATATACAGCAAACATTGCATTGACACTATAAATACACACATTATCCACCCATGCATGTGGTCAGTTAGACTTTCAACTTTAGTCTCTTGGGCAGAAAAACTGTGGGCCTCTCCACGTTACACTGGTCTCTACCATCCGATGTAGAGTGCATGGGCAGGCCTGTTGACTTGTAGCACCGGGACTTCTGGAGCACAGGACTGTAGCAAAAGAGTATGAATTATAGCTCACAGATGCCTCTCTTTCTTTGTCTCTTTCCTTGTTATTTTCTCTCACAGATGGATCCGGTGCAGAAGGCCGTGATCAACCACACCTTTGGAGTTCCACTGATCAAGACCAAGCGGCCTGTCATCTCCTGTAACGTTTGCCAGATCCGCTTCAACTCAGAGGTACAGAAAAATACAATAAATCCATCTCTCGGGGTGTCTGCATTTCCCAAGTGTCATTAAATATGCCGTATCTTGCTGTTTATACGCATACACCTTTCACCTCATACGCCTTTTCTGTAGGAATGTGTTGGAAGGCTTTCCATCCTGTTTGCGAGAGAGAGTGGGTGTTGACTCAGAGTATGTGGTACATTTGTTTGGGCTGTGTTTTGGCAGTTGCGACCCCGTTGGAATTTAATTTATTTTATCTCGGTGTGGAGTTAGTAGCAATAATCACTGCAACACAAAGCCGAGAGAGCTGCTGCAGAAGCAGAGAGAGAGAAATAGGATTTTCTCTTTCAATGTCGACAAAGCTTGAGTAAGATCTTCAACATGTGTAAAGTTAATTTCACTCCAGCATGCCATGGTGTAGGAATCTCTTTAGAATTTTCTAATTTAAACAGTATTTTCATCTCTTTGTTCATATGCTGTAGTTTGTATCTAAACTCATAATGGGAGTTTAATGGTACGTTATACCCCGGAGCAACTTGCAAATAGTACATGACTGATGATAAATTAAAGAAAACGAAAATGATGCAAGTATTTTATGTGTTGCCAACACATCTTCAGTCTTTTCTTCTTGCTGTGGATGAATAGGATAGACACAAATCAATGCCAAATGTCATGTGTGCAGTGTATAATTTGGCTGTGATGCTCCCTATTCATTGGTGCAGACTTCAGGGCCAGGGCGTACAGCCATCCACAATACACAACATTAAGGAGTGGACTGGTGCTATATATACTCCTCAGGTCTACAATTATGGTTTCCATGTGGTCAGGAAGCTGTAGGGCTGTAATCTTAAACCTACTCTTTGCAGATTTTTCTGCTGTATATCTTCACAGGTGCAGGAAATAAATATGTTTACATAATGAAATACTTTGAGCCCCACAGCTAGTGGTTAACAACATTTCCTGATGGATAAAGTTCGGATATACAGTAAATCTGTGAGGAATTTAAATATTTAACCTAATGGTTAAACTATTGTTTTAATGAGAGCTATGTGTCCAGATTTTACTGTCTTTTTGCCATCACATCCGCCCTAAAATATAAAAAAAGACGGAAAAAAAAGGATTATGATAGGACTACACCACCTCTCTGCTGTCATTGTCACTTTCGCTTCCGGTGTACAGGAGAAAAAAGCGTACACTGCAGTATACCAGCAATGTCAAACTGTATGTAATTTGTGCTGTCCTACTAGCTCGGCTGGAGAAAACATTGTCCTTTACGTCACCATAGAATGACTCCCCACCCACACTTCTCTTTTACATAATGTCAAGTCAGGATGAATATTTCATGGGTGAAAATAAGACAGCGGGAAACACTTCAAAGAATTCCCCGCCTCATTTTTCCAGTCCGGGGCTCTGTCTTGTGAGAGAACAATCATTTTGCCCTTGATGCTGACATTTCTCAGTTTTCATCTGCCATCTGTGAGTTAATTGGGTTGTTTAGGTCGAAGAAAGTGATGGGGCTTACCATGTAAAGTCATGACCAATGTATTTGTCTTCAAAAGCATCCAGTTCTGCCTTCCTGCTCGCACCCCGTGCTCCCCTCATTTCACGCATCATTTTGCCATCATCCATGCGTCCCCATTTGATCTTTCTCTCTCTGCCTCTTTCTTTCTGTGCCTCTCTCTCTCTCTCTCTCTCTCTCTCTCTCTCTCTCTCTCTCTCAGCAACCTTCTCCCACTCTTTCTATCTGTCGCCCTCTCTCATGCTACATTATTTACAGTGTGGAAATGCCTAAAATTGCCTGCCACTACTTGTTATAAGATGCATTTGTCAAGGGCATGGATTAGTGTCTGGCTCTGACAGCCCCAGTGCATCTTGGGTAAGTGGGAGCGAGGAGACATGGAGGGGAAAGAGAGGAGAGGAGGAATGGATCAGGGGAGGGTTTGTGCCTCACTGTCCCTGCGTTGTGTGGTGGTGTGAGGTGTTAAACGGTGGTTTGTAATAACCTTGGTGGCGTGCTGCATTAGTGACATCACAGGCTCTGTCCCACTGCATTGACCAACGTCACAGCTGCTGCAGCTAGACTATTGGCTGATATACATTCCTTATTCTATTCCTCTTCCTCTCTACTTCCCTGCCGCCTCCCCTCACTCTGTTTCCTGCTTGTTTATCTTGCCAGTCTATCCGTCATTTTTTTTTACATTTAGCTTCCTCTCCTTTTTATCTCCCATTTTGTCTCATCTGGAGCTGCAGCTGTAGCTATGCTGTAACATCACGGCTTTCCCCTCAGAATGATAGTCATGCTGGAAAGCACTTTCTCAATTTGAAGCCTTTGCATAATGAAACACAGGCATTACAGGCTGATGTGATGCAGCGTTTTCTCTCTCTGAGATTTGTGTCTCTTTTATATCATTCCCAGAGTCCAGCTCTTAAAATAACCTTCCTTGTCTTGTAGTTCCCTGGCTGTGCACCATATCGCCTCCATGTTCCCTCCACGCTCTCTCTCTCTTCTCTTCATCCAGGATCTCACACTGATGCTCACCTGCTCAGCAATTAATCCACTTGGCTTGGTGGGAGAGGTTAAGAGAGCCTATATGTGGCGGCTACGCCGTGCACCATGTGCTCTTCTATCTCCCCTTATTCCTTCTTTTATCTGAGAGATCACATCTCTGTCGGCATGCCCTACTGACCCCGCCCCCCTTTGCACCCACATCTCTCTCCACCTTGATCTAAAGCAGCTTCTTAAGACCCAATTGACAGGGTACAGTTACAGAGGGTCTGCTATATCTAGAGCTCAGTTTGTCATCATGATTTACAAGAAACATGTGATCATCTAAATCACTTCAGCCACGGCCCCCTGGTTTTCCGTGCCAGCTCACGTCCCAGATGCCATCAGGCACACACATACAGTAAACATACACAACCGGGCTTACAAACATTACTCAACGCCCTCTGCCCCCTGCCAGTCTATGCACACTCCTGAACCTGTGGTCAGTGATGTCCTAAGTTCTCCAAGCCTTTCAGCACCTATAGCAGCTGTCAGCCTCTCTTCAAGACCATGTCTCTCCCTGGCAACTAACTGTACCAGCTACTTGATTATCATCTTTATCACTGGCCCCTCGATCCAAAGATTATTTAGCAATGTGACAGGACACATCTGCTCAGACAAGATACTTGTGGAGACAGCAGGGAGCTATCTGACTCAAGTGCTGCATTGATATAATGTGTCTGTATCAGTATGGAGCCTTTTTTATTTTAATTGAGGGGCACTTAAACCTTGATGGTGGGGAGGTAAAGAATGGGCGAACAGATGGCAAATACGTGAATACACCCTGTCCCCCTATATGTGTGTGAGTATTTGTGTGTGTTTTCTTTCACAGTCACCATACTGTGAAGCTATAGGCCACTGGCAGAGACAGCTATAGCAACCCTGCATCTCATGCGCCATGTTGTTCCAGACGCACATACCTCTGTGCAGACACACAAACATACACAGACTAGAGACAGACTCTCCTGACGAATGAGTTGTTTACCCTCTGAACAAACACATAGTAGCTAGCCTTTCATCATGAGATTAGCCAAACTAGCTTCTGTAATAGATCTCTGCACCATTTTTTTTCTTTGCTGGAATGCAGGATGATCTCCAGTCCCTGAAAACCTCCAGACTCAGTGTCCACATTGCATTTTATCTTTCTATGAGATATTACAGACAGGGTTTTAGCTGCCAGGTTGCAAGCAGCTGAAGGCGATCACAGTATTTCTGTTGTACTAGGAGCCCATGTATGCCAGCCTCCCACTGATAATATTTACTTTAATAATAATGCGTGTGTGTTATAGGAGGGTAGATAGTGTGGCATCTCACTGACCCCCAGTTCAACTCCCCTTGGCATGTCTGTCAGCATGGCTGCAGTAATAAAAGCTGGAGCCAAGAACTGTCAGGATGTATGTAGAGGTTTAGACTACAGATGATGTAAAGTATGTCAAAACTTTGAGCGGAGCAAATATGCCCTAAGTAGATAAACGTGTGATCCAGAAAACAGAGGTATTCTTAGACTCAATACACTGCATGATTATTTATTGTTAATTTTAAAGCCTGAAAAAAGATGGCTTAGTGACAGACGGGTCTAGGTCTCGAATGTCTCCATCACTGCATCTTTTTGTTCCCAAGCTTGTTATCCATTTATCCATCCAGTGTAAACCTGCTTGCTGTCTGTGGCTCAGAGTATAGGGCCTATTGAATAACATGCTATCATAATGACAAGTACATGTGTGTGCGGGTGTCACAGTGTGTCTAATCAAGCCTGCAATGATCTATTCACCTGTTGGCATTGTTGTTCACTTACAACATAAACATGTTTTTTTGTCTGTCTTCTCCTATAGAATCAGGCAGAAGCCCATTACAAAGGAAACCGGCATGCCAGGAGAGTGAAAGGCATTGAGACCTCTAAGAGTCGCCCTCAGGAGGGGGACAAGCATCATACTGTGCCCCCCACCTTCTCCCCGTCTCCGCCCATCGCCCTTGGCACTGCCCTAGACAGCATGCGAAACAATGCGGGTGAGACAGCAAAAAAATGTTACTACTAGAAACAGAAAAAAGTGTTTGTGTGAGTTTTGTTGTCAAAATAATCATTTCAATCCAAGCGGGATGTTTAGAAGCTTATCGTTTTGTTGGAGAATGAATTGTAAAATATGCAAGAATAGCAAAGGCATGTAATCACAGTGGCTTTGCAGCGTGTTGTTCTTCTTGTGAGCATCTCAGCTCTCTGTGTGGTCCAATGCGGTTGCAGCAGAGCTTATGGCCAAAACAGTCACACAAGCCTAAGAAACACTGACAGTAGTACCTCACATATTCGCGCACATTCTTTCATGAAAGATAACTCATTTATAATGATATCAGAATACTAAGGGAGTTACTTTAAAAAGCGGGACAAAATGAAGCAATGTGTTCCTTTCTGTGGCCCGAGACACATTCAATTACATTAAGAAATGAACTTCAAAGCAGTGGGTCCAAGTCAGTCTGAATGCAGAATGTCTGGCTAATGCTTGATGAAAACAACCTCTGATCAGATAACTGAGGGGAAACCGGTTTATAGGGACATTTAAATAAAAACAGAAGAAGTCTGACCCTATTCTCCTACAAGGTTGAGAACCCTAAATTGAAATGCTAACACAGTCTTAACCAAATATAACATATGTAATACTTATTTCTTACATAGAAGACAAATCATGAAGATAGTGTATGCAAAAAACAAATGTGCACTGTCATAAAAGTATACTAATGCTTCATTAGTTCAGATCACAAGCTTTTTGTTTTAATTTAGCACAATGATCTTGTCTGGCCGACAGCTGAGTAGCACAGAGAGGAATAGACTAACCAAACCAAAAAGTCTTTATGAGTGACAAGTTTAGACATCATTCCACTACTGCACACAAGCCCCTGTATTAGTCCAGGCTAACCACAGCAATGCTTTGTTCAGCTGTGCAATGTTAAACTGGTTTGGTGCCTGTCCATTTAGACTGCGAGCAGGTGAGTTGTCATATGGTCACATGGCAGTTTCTTGGCATCTTTTCAAGGAACCTCACTGTGGTGTTCGTGTGTTCGTGTGTGTGTGTGTGTGTGTGTGTGTGTGTGTGTGTGTGTGTGTGTGTGTTTGCAGTGACTTATTGAGAAGTGCAACACCATTTGCCAAAGAGTCAAAATAGACCATGTTGCCTGAGCTCAGGGTGGTGGTAATGAGTGCTAAGACTTATTTAAGAGAAATAAAGATGACACCATTGTGGAAGACTTTGACCAGAATCAAAGCCAGCATCTGAAAGGACAGAGACAGCAGCTGATCGGACTTTAATGAACAGTAATTCACTGTAGATTCTCTCTATTAGTTGGTAAGGACAGAGGACAAGCTCTTTCTTTAGCAGTATCTCTTTTGCCCTGACTCTGTTGTCTCAGTCTTACGTTCTCTCTCCCTGACTTTCTCATCTTCCTATTTGAAGCTGCAAATTCAGAGGCTGGTTGCTGTGTGCCTTTGCCCTTCTCCACTCTGAGTTTTCCATTCTCTCAGTGTCACTCTGTCCTTGGATGAAACACAAGGCAATGAATAGACCGGCCATGTTTTGGTGACATTTACAAAGGTGTCTGTAGCTGACTGTTTACCAGACGTTTCAACATTATTGACCGGGAGGCAAAGAGCAAATACAAAGAGTGAAAATACAAAACACAGGTCCAATAAAAAGGTCAAAAGGCCACAACATACTAGTGCAAAGACCTTAGCAAATCACTGTCTCTCTTTTTATGCATACAAATCAAATGTAAGATTTTCTTTATGCTGATCCCAGAGTAGTAAGAGGGCCATTCTTTTTCACTCTCATTCCGACGGGGATCTGAGATCTGTCACCATTAGTGAGAATTCCCGGGGCGAGCTCCAAAAGCATGAGCAGCCAAAACAAGCCTGCCATGACCGAAATCTGAAAGTAGTAACATGAGAAAGAATGCCTTTTTCCATCCAAGCCTCTTTCTCGTGACCCTGGAAGCTTGTCTCTTCCTGGTCTGCCTGCATGTTCGCTTGCTTGTGAGTGACTGCTTGTGTGTATGCATGTCCTCAATGTGATCCTGTCCCTCTTCTTTATAGTAGGGGAACAGATCTCAGGCAGCTGTGTGTGGCCTCAACTGGGAAAGCAGCGTCTGGAGGACGGACACTGTGATTTGGCTTGTGAACACTAGTATGTGTCACTATGGGGCAGTTACTCTGAAACTGACAAAGACACGTCGGCCGAATGCATAATGCATGCAAACACCTATACACACACATACACAAACATTGTGGGCAGGCACATGCAAGCGCACAGATGGAAGGACGACTTGAACATTTCCCGCAGTGCAAATCTCCCACAACACAGAGAAGCATTTGTTGTTGATGTTGTGGCATTTTTCCTGTGAATGGTCTGTTTGTTGATCTGGGATTTTATAAAATATCACTTCCGAGAGTTTCAGTTAGGATACAGTCGAAGTATTGGCTAGCATTGGTATAATGACCTTATAAAGCATCACTTCTCATTAGCGTATCAAATGCAGTCAGCAGTGATGGCTTCAAGCAGGACACATTGAGACCTTGCTGAAGGCTAAAACAGTGACAGGTTAGTTATGGCAGTGCTGTTGGTTCCTTAACCTTACGGCTATCAGAACAGCTCACGAGTTGTATAGCCCTCAAAGGGCTTGCGGTCAAAGTTGCAAAGGAGGCCCTTGGCTTTGGGGAATTAGGCTTGGTGAGCTGAAGGTTTGGCTGAGCAACGGAGAGACAGCTGCTTACTCCCTCCCTCCTTCCCGTCCTCTTTATCCCTCTGCTGTCTGACACTCCCACTCTAATGAAGGGCCCTGTTAAAACCACACTGATATTGTGCCGCTCTTTAGGCCACATAAACACTCGCAGGCGCACACACACACCCAGGGTCAATTAAACAGATGACTTTCATGTGAGGGCTTGGGTTGCATGGCTATGAGGTGACTATCGTATCGAGTTACACAGAGCTGATATGCTTTTCATGCTCTGTCTATATTTATTGTTAGTCTTGGAGATTTCAGGGAATTTATTTATTTTTCTTTGAAGTGAGCCATTTGATTAAATCAACGTAAAATAATCAACATAAGAGAATCTAATACACAGTTGCATGTGTGGCGTGTGTGTGTGTGTGTGTGTGTGTGTGTGTGTGTGTGTGTGTGTGTGAGAGTGACTTAGAGTTTGGATGGAGGCCAGACTGGGAAAAAGGCACCCAACTACATTATGAATGAGGCTCGGCTCTTGTCGGGTCAGCATTGAGTTTCTTAGCTCCTTAATCATTAAGAACGGGCACACACGGGCACACACACACACACACACACACACACACACACACACACACACACACACACACACAGAAACATACCTACCAACAAACTATCTTACCCACACAGTCAATATGCCCTCCTGTGTTAAGCCTCCTGGTAAAAATAGCTGGAACAGTATCTCACAACAATCAAAGACTCATGCAAGCCTTTGTAATCTGTTTGCCTTGGTTTAAATTGCAAAACTTTCATTCAAAATTTGAAATAAAACAAAGTGTATCATCACTGCACAATGTCCACCTCCACCCAGGATTGATTATGGCAGTAACTCTGTTGTTCTGCTTTCAACTTTACATTTTATATCACAACAAAAAGCTTACTCATTGTCGGGTTCCCGACTCATTCTTTGTACAATAAGGAACATTTGCTTTCATGGGCACTCCTTAATATTCAGCTTTTTTCACACCAATTCTATTCACACTATTTATTACATTTCAAAGAAGTTATCGCAGAGTTAATTTCACACTGAAACAGCAAACAACGGAAGTGGTTTGTTCTGAATTTGACTTAGTCTGTATTGAATCCCACGGCTTTATCAACAAAACCTCTCCCCATGGAGTGCATACTATACATAGCTTTAATTTCCTGAGGTGGATTAAGGCAATGCATACACACCAGACTATAGTTTAAAGCATCTGGACAGAGTTATCTCCCTCTGCTGACCTCTCCCAGTGAATAATGCCTTCTTCTGTTTGGCTATGAGGCGCGCTAGCAGGGAAGAAGGTCAGTTAACTGCCTTATCAATGTTTAATTAGGCTTAAAGCACATCCCTAGTTTCTGGAGATTCAAATAACTCTGACAGTGGGGTTGCAGTGCAAGAAAAACATTACAATTTTTCTCAGCTACTCGGAGCGCATATAGAATTCATCTTACGTGCTTTTCATTTTAGTCAGTAAATGACAGAAAAATATTTTGCTGGTCAGTGAGATTTGTAATTTTGGGTTGCTGAGACAGACAGTGAATTATTGTGGCTACGGAGGCCCTGAGGGGTTAGCCTCAAGCTGAACTTGTTCTAAGGGGGATGAGTGTTGAGACATTCACTGTAGTATGAGGTGAAACAGTGACTGGATGTGATGGTTTGGTAAGGCAGACCTCCAGGCCATCATGGATCATGAAATCCCTCATTACTATTTGGCAAACCATCTCCATCCCTCCCCCACTTGATTTTAACTCAGACCACATGTTATGGCCGCTGTGGATTCTGGGTTTGTTTCTTTGCATTGTAATAAAGTCATGTGCATGCGTACGTACGTGCCTGTGTGTGGGCGAAATTCATCAACAATTATGGAGATAACGATCAGCTTCTCTGTCATTTTGCCTTCCTGCACTTAGGTAGGTACAAGCTCTGCAATCAACTTAACCAGCTCAGACAGCTTGTGGCAAAGTAAACACATTATGAGTCACAAAACTCTCCAAAGATCACTTACCCTCACTCTGCACCTAGTTTATGAACTCCTAAATGTCATATAGAGTCAGATGTATTCTCTTTTTTACCTTTTTAATAAAACATGTGTTTGAAGCTCTCTGTGCAGCCAGTAGCTTTGCAGCTGGCAACTTCCAATATGTAATAAAGGGGAGTTTTGAAATGCAATGAAAACCACTCACAATGGCATCTTCATCAGAGACGATGCAATGGAGTAGCCAGAGCAACTAAACATCACACAGATAATCATATAGTCACATAAAACTCACAGGGTGGGACAAAAACATAAATATATCACAACCCCTATGGACTCTGCCATGTGACAAAATTACAAAGCACATGGGAATCCTTAAACGGAAATTTAAGTCAATGTTTGTTTTCTTTTTCTTCCCAGAAATACTCCATGTTATCCCTTTAATACCATAATCCAGGGGGGTTTTCCATTGCCTGTCCTCGGCGCTACAGTACATCCTGTGGAGTTTGGAGAAGGGCCTGCTACTCCCCTCTGATGGGGGGAGTTCTGAATACCCCACCCAAATTTAGGGGGTCTTTTTTCAGTCAACACCCATTGCTTAGAGAATACCAAAGGTATTGCGTATGGGAGTGGCTGACCAGAAACATGTGTCTGGCAATGTACAGTATGTATAATTATTTTCCATGTTAAAAAAAAGACAGAGTAGCCGTAATGCAATCAAACACATGCAACAATAAGAAATTAAAACTACAGAGAGCGAGCAGGAGAGTAAGCAGAGAGCGAGAGGAGAGCTCACTTAATGACAAAGCAAGTGTTATTTTGCTTCAAACCCAGCCAAAAATAACACATGCACATGCTGTGATATCCGTTTCCCATTTCTCACTTTGGAAATATTTCAATAAGATGAGACCACATCAGTGAAAGACTGGCTCAAAAACTTCAAAAAGCCTAATAAGCATATTAAACGCATGCCCATGATTTGACACATGTGGGACATTTGTTTTTTTTCTCCTCTGATCCACTTTAAAAGAACTTCCGTCTGCAAGTGGTTTATGTTGGTTTGTCTGATCTATGCATCACGTGACTTCTACTTTCAGCTGGGTGTGATAAGCGATGTGTTTTAACATAATAGCAGAGTTTATGTCACGGGCACTTTGCTTCACCGCTGAGTTTGAAGACAATGAAGTCAATAGTAAAACACTTTATTGTTTGAGTCATGTACTTTTTGGACCACAAAATCAGTTCTTTGGTTTGTCTTTGCCCTGCGTTTGACATGTATTCTATTTCTTTCTTTGTTTCTCTCTTTGTTATTTTCAGATCAAACACAGCCTCTGTCACAATTAAACGGGTCCCTGCTGGCCCCGGGGCCCCTTCCCCCTCTTCCCACCCCGCTTACCCCACCCATGGACTCCCCCATGCCCTTGGTGTGCCCCCTCCTGCCCACCCCTTCTTCATCCTCCCTAGGCTGCGGCACTGGCAGCGCCAGCTCAAAGCAGCCTGGATCTGGACCCCCTGTTTCAGGAGCCGCCGGGGCCTCCAGCCTGTCCAATCCAGAGACAGAGGAGGACAAGGCAAAGAAGCTGCTGTACTGCTCCCTGTGCAAGGTGGCTGTCAATTCCTTGTCACAGCTGGAGGCCCACAACAAAGGTGGGTTAATCTGTGACTTGCAGAAATTCACTGGCAATTAAACTATGTGAGATTAACTGGGACTTTCTTGGATCTTCTGTTGATGGAATATGAGTTTCTGGGGGATGTAACTTTCTCCCTCGTATTTCCAGCTATGGTAGGATTCTTCTCCGTTTACTCAAACTACACTGCTGCTGTTGTTGCTGCTGCTGGAAACAAAATGTGAATTTTGCCAAGAAAGATCCTTGTAGCAACTTCATATATTCTAAAATGGAATTTGAGAAATACACTAAAAGTACAAAATAGTGAAATATTTGTTAATGTGATACTAAAATACATTAGTCGACACAGAGAAAACTCCAAACTGATCAATTTAAGAGAAGAAACTCATTAGTTCGCAACGTTTAACAGCTTTGAAATGATGTGGGATATTTACATTTTACACTCCTTAAGTAATAATTGCTTGGACTATTTTAGAATATCATTCATAGAAGGATGATTTTCATTTTAAAAAGGCAATTAAAGTTGTTTCAATAGGTGTCTAAAACAATGTAGTGGATATCATGGAATGTGTGGAGGTGGAATCATGGGGTAAATAAATTGGTAATAAATAACACAAAGTGACATTATTTAATCTCTTTTGACTGACAAAGATTCAAAGACAGTCTATTATCTGGCTGCTCTTACTGTAAGTGCTACCATCTCAGTTATTGAATTGACTGCACCCCAGCAGAGGGTACTGATCAGCAGATAAGTGATTTCCTTGACGCTGTCTGGCTCAACCTATGTAACCAAGCACTGATTTACTGGTTTCAGGAGCTCTGTCAAGGTGCCTCACCTGTGTGTGTGTGTGTGTGTGTGTGTGTGTGTGTGTGTGTGTGTGTGTG
>NW_022280035.1:11148699-11204832 GCF_004355925.1 Anarrhichthys ocellatus | reverse complement strand
TGTGTGTGTGTGTGTGTGTGTGTGTGTGTGTGTGTGTGTGTGTGTGTCATGCTCTCTCATGTAGCACTCTGCTAACACACAATACTTTCTTCACCCACATGCCTCACTCAAACTTCCATGATTTGTCTTGTCATTTAGATAAAAAACTGTTCCCCGTAGCCTGAAGCCTTCCACTTGAAACAGTTGCAGAGGAGGATGGTTAAGGCGGGTAACCACTGCATGAGGGAATAAGAGAAAAATATGTTTTGTGGCTGAGCTCGCCACAATACCAGCTTCAACATTCTGTCAGACAACTTTCACACCTGACAACACGTTTGCCAAACACCCCTGAGGTGCCTGCTGCCTGCTTTAATCCGTTATGCTCCATCAATTTATCTCTCCCTGTGACCTCATGTCCCTGTGAGCACAGTTTGTGTCTGCTGACCTCCACTCTTTATTATCTCCGACACAAGAAAAACTACAGAGACACAACAGACGATGAGGGACTGACCCCACATCAGTGTACTGTATCTCATTTGCCTTGAGTAATGTTTGGTGCAGCCAGCTCAGCCAGACATGAAAGCAGCCAACAAATACCTCTTACGGTTGGAGGAAGTATTAATCAATAAAATTGCAATCACATCAACCATTATGGTTAGATTAACATCTTTTTTTTACTTACTTTTCTTACTTTACATCTGTCTGCCAGCATGTTTATGATGTACATCCACATGTAAATACAAAGAAATCACACACGCAGTACCCTACAGCTTCTAAACATGACCAGGGGCCACAGCTTGTCATCAACTAGTTTGCTCCAAAATTCAAACCCCGAATGGCAATTGAGTTGAAAAAGTTTAAACAATCTGGAAACAATCACCTTCACTCATTCTGAAATAAAAACTGTGCATGTTAGCGGGGTTCAAAAATCAAAATATGTGTCATGCTGACTTGAGCAGCATGCGTGGCATTCTGTGTGAGAATGAACAGCAGAAAAGACAAAAATAGAGAAATGATGTGTATGTAATGTTATTTCTACAGTTTCCTGCCAACCCATTGCCTATTTGCACGTTTTCTAATGTGCCTTGTATGCTTGTATGTTGGTTTACACAATGAGTCAACCATACAAAGACAAAAAATCCACTGGGCCATCCATTGTCAGACCAAAATAGAACAATGGCAAAAACAGATAGCCCAGGAGCACATTTTCATGCCTCGAGCGAAATCTGTCATTCCAGCCCCTCCTCCCCAGTGAAGCCCACAGCCTCCATGTTAGCCCACCGCCCCAACCACTTCTCTCTCTTCTGTAACTTTACCTCTGTTCAAAGGGATTTTAGAGAGCGACTCAAAGTCAGAACCAAAGACAGTGGGATGCTTTACTTTGTGAGTGCAAGAGGCATAGGGGTCAATGGGGGGCATGACTCATTTCTTTCAGCCATGAACAAAATGTGTGATTATTTTGTTGGTTCAAATTAAGAAAACACTGCATATAGAAATTCTTCTTGTAAATGTATGAAACATGCATCAGTTTGGAATCTCTTGTAAAATCGTTTTATGTGCAGGTGGACATCTTTTATTGAACATCTGACAGAATATCTATATAATATATAGCAGGTGATCAGACCATTAAGAGGTCTGAGTTCACATGCAACTATGCAACTTACTTGGTATCGCCAAGAGACGCATCTGTTGTGTTAATTGTTTTGTGTCTAATGTAACACTCCCATCTGCAATGAAACAAGTCCAGTTTTAATTGCTCAGCAGTATGAATGAAGTGTTACACAACATGATCCTCATTGAGAATCCAGTACCTAGTATCCCAGTATGACAAAAGACAGAGCTGCAGCTTACTTATAATATAGCTTGTTTAGATAGGGGTATTTTAACTATTTTGTGAAACAGTACAGTCATGATCAGGGCAGCAAATGTCTGACGTCAAATCCATCCTCGAACCAGACAAATCTGCTTCTCATAATAAATTTCCAAATTTTGACATTTAGAGTCTAAATTATTGATCTCGACAGTGAGGGTTCAGTAGTCCAGAGCTGTTATCGATGTTGGCACAAGTGGTAATACAATTCACTACAGTGAACACTGCTTGAACGTGTCTTACCCACTCCACTGATCAAATATTATCAACCGTTTACTGTAATGTTAACATTAGAGAGGGCTTTGAGTTCATCCTTCAACTGCACAGCTGTTTGACTGCAGCCCTCTAGTGGGAAAAACATACCACTACAACTTTAGATGGCAACATGCTCTCTATGTTGTGCATACGTGTTAAATTATTGGAGAATCAAGCCAGTGGTACTTTCTTTCTTTTTTCATGCCCTGATATTTGTCACTGTCACTGTTTCTCAATCACTGTTATTAGTTACAGAGAAAGGCTGTCCAGACTTATTTCACTTCAGACAGTTGGAAGTATGTTATAAATTGTGATGCATCTCCAATGTATTATTTCATTCAATTCTATTAGCTTCAAAATATGTAATTTCATCTTGGCTTATGGCATTGTTGACCTGTGTTTTTGCTTGTGTCTGTCCGTCTGTCCGTCTGCAGGTACCAAACACAAAACTATCCTGGAGGCGCGGAGCGGGCTGGGCCCCATCAAGGCGTATCCTCGCCTTGGCCCCAAGCCCATTGGAGAGCAGGGAGGGGGGCCGGTGGACCCCAACACTCAGGAACGAACCTTCCACTGTGAGATCTGCAATGTGCGGGTCAACTCTGAACTGCAACTCAAACAGGTAGGAAGAAGAAATAATGCATGTATTTTTATCCAATGATATGAATTAATTGGATTTATTAATAGTTAATAGTATAATACTTACATACAATATAACTGGCTATTTTTGAAGTCTTAAGATTACTTTTTCATACACCAAGCACTTTGTGATGCTTTTGTAATTACCATGATTACATAATTATGGAACAAATTCTCTTTTCATTGGCGCATAATGTAAAATCCAGAGTCTCAAAATTACATTATTAGTCTCCAGAGTCCATTTTTGACAGTTAAATACTTACCAGAATAAGTCATGTTCCTGTGTTCCTTTCTTTCAGCACATATCAAGTCGAAGGCACCGGGACGGCATGGCGGGCAAGCCTAACCCCCTCCTCAGTCGACACAAGAAGCACAGGGGAGCTGATCTGACGGTAACCTTTTAAGTTCCACTGTTGAATTCGGACACCACTTGAGTGACACAGTCGTCAAACCTGAGATCCAAAAATCAGACAGACAGTGAGAATTGAGAACATGAGGTCTGTAAGTCCCTGGAGTGGTTAGAGCAAGTTTATTTGATCCCTACAAAAGCCACCAGTTGTTCTGTTTTTGGCTGTGTCCTCTTCCTGAAAGTTTTAATTCAATTGGACTGAAACCTCTGCATTATGATCATCATAAATCTCAAGAGGCAGATCTATATCTGTTTCCCCTCCATGTGTTCTTTCTTCTGGAACCAATCATTTTATGCCTCTCTCTCACGTCTTGTGTCTCTTTGTGCACCCCCTTCTGTTTGCAGTCTTCATTGACCTTCTCCAAGGATCTTACCAAAGTTTTGGGTGCAGGGCTCTTGCACAACCCCTTGGCTATTGCTGCAGCAATGGCCGCTGCAGCATCCTCGAACCAGCTGGCTCTCCGTGCAGCAAATCCTGCGCACCACCCGCACCATCCGCACCATCCTCACCATCCGCACCATCCGCACCATCCGCACCATCCGCACCATCCGCACCATCTGCACCATCCGCACCATCCGCAACATCCGCACCATCCGCAACATCCGCACCATCCGCACCATCACCTATTGCAAGGCCATCATCTCAGCCACACCATCCTGAGACCTGCCCCCGGGCCCATCCGCACCACCCACGGGCCAATCCTTTTCTCCCCTTACTGACACATCACCCTCTGACTTCAGGCCAGTCAGGAGCAGCCACTCCAAAAGCACACTGTGAAGATACAAACATGATCAACAAACAGCAATTGATAGGGGGGGGAAATCCAACCATTTAAATACTGAACTGTGAGAAATGCAAGGGAAAGGAGCAGCAGAAAGGAGTAGATATGTCTTTCTTCCCTTTACCTGACACTCTCCCTCCATTACAAAGACTTCTTAATGATCTGCAGATGGAATGAGCAGAGGAGAGACGTTCATTATGCTTTGAACTTCCTTGTACATCTCTCACCTCCCGTGGTCCCTCTCTCTTGCACTGTGGCCCTGTCATGGCTGCCTCAATAGCTACAGAATAAACACATGCACATCTTTCTAGAAACATTAAACCACATCTAGTGTTGCATAATTATTCCGGGCCAGGTTGGTTTTCCCCTGTCATCACAGCTCAACGTGTTCTACTCATCCTATGCACCTCAAAAACAAAGACAATAATGTTATGTCAGTAGGGTAGCTGCTTCAATCGGTCTTTGCTCTTTGCAGCCACATGTAGCTGTGGCGGCCTCCGCGGTACTGTACATGTCCCTTCAGCGCTGGAGGACAGCAACTCTTCAGTGTGTGACGCTAAGTCCTCGCTACTTACGACATGACTTGGGCTGACAGGCAGGTGGTAGCAGCATCTGAACGTGTCTGATGGTGGGGGGGGGGGGTTTGAGAGAGCAGAAAAGGGACTGTGGGGGATTGCACTCTGCTGTCATTTCCTGAGACACTGAGGTGAGAGGAGGGTTGGAACGGGTCAGTGGATGAATTGACCCCAGGCAGCATGCAGACACACACAGGCCCAAACGAATCTGTGTTTTAAAATAGACTGCACCACAGGGCACATCTGCCAACCTCCATATCAGTCAGAGATTGGTCTCACTAAAGGGAAAAGAGGATGTGAGAAACAGCAGCAGTTGCACGTACTGTACTGCTGTATTTGACACATGATCCCTATCTTTAGCTTAGATTGTGTTTGATGGCAATAATCAGTTCTTTTACTTACAATAATGAGAAATACTGGAGAGCATAGTTCATATGTATTTGGTCAGACATCTGTTCACACTTAGCCATCATAAAGAAAGCGATCGACATCCTAACAACTCCCTGGTCTTTATTTGCAGGCCGATTCACTGTGTAGGTGGGGAGGTATGATTTAGGTGTGACCCCGTGTACTGATATATGTATGTTGTTTCTGCATGCAGCCTCTCAATACGAGCGTGAAGGGTCAGGCTTCTGCATCATTGGGTTGAACTCTTCCATTTCTGCCCTTATCTCCTCCTCCTCACCTTCCCTTATCTACAAAGGTTCATATGAGTCTATAGCAGAGGGCACATAAACACTTGCAAACATAATGCTCAAAGAGAACAAATTATAGAGAGGAAGATGAAAGCCAAATATAGTCTTGGAGAAATGATCTTGAGCTGGAGTGACAACCGAGTCAGAAGCCCGGCGAGGCCACCCAGGGCAAGGAGTCGAGTCGTCCAGCTCAAGGCATCTACCGATAGTTTCCATCTCACAACTGAAAGCCATGAAATGCACCATCATTTGTTTTCTTTTACAAACACTGGTGAGCACTTTGTTTGATTTGGTTTGGATTTGTGGTTTGCTTTTACATCACACATAAAGAAGAGCAAAATAGGAGACACAATAAAATATTTTTGTAGGTAAGATATGTTAATAACTGCATCCATGAAGAGATAAGAAGATGGGTGGAATTATTGGATGGTGTTGACTCAGACAAACATTCAAGCAGACCAACTGAACTTAGCGGGTAGCCACAAAAGTTAGCTAAGCAGCTGCAGACCTATCTTGCTCGACAGCTTGAAAACTTTCACCCTTTTCTGAACAAGATGTACACTGTGCCCTTTCATTGAGAAGCAATGAGCTCTAATGTCTTACCTTTGTCTGAATATTGCAATGCAATGAGCAATTTTTATCAGAGTGACTTGTTATCATTGTGACATGTTGTGACATGTTGTCTGGAGTCATGTGTAAACTGGGAGCATGCCAGCTGACAGACTTTTCAGTTCTTCCATGAGGGGTAGGCTACAAGCCCTCGAAGGGATTGAGAGAGAGGTGTATCTGGGTTTAGGGACCGCCCTTCATATTAAAGGGCCTTTTTACTATGGTAATCTCTGCTTGGAGAACAGGGTACAACACCAGGTATCAAGGGATTAAAGGTAGAGTTGTTCAACAGGTTTATTTTCTATTTGGACTTACATACATTTGTTTTATTTGTGTGTTTGAGAAATCCTGAGGCACAATGTTAATGCCATTACTTGCAGAAGAAGCTAGCTTGGTGTCAGCTCCCACCGTTGTGCTCTTTTTGTTGCCGAACGAAACCTTCTTTGCAGAGTTCATTTTGTGAGTGAGATACTATTCCAGGATCCGTGCTCTCCTTCCTGTCTGTGTGTGTACCATGTATTCTAGTGTGTGTTGGGACCTGCTCTCTCCCTACTTCCCACCAATCCCAGACAGATGCAACCTGGAGCTATGAAGTGGCCTAACAAAATAATGGAGACAGTAACCTGCACATGTTTGATTTCGGGAATATTGATCAATCATCCTGGATTCTAGATTTTTGATCAATGACCCGATCAAAGTAGTGTGGTGATCTTGTCCCTGGTAGGTCAGTCAAGTAGCAGCACCACAGATATGTTCATACTGTGGTAATTCCGATTTATTCATCCTCATGATTCACATATGGGAAATAAATGTTAGATGCCTATTTTCTGGGCAGGTATTTCATGTTAGCTGTGTTTAGGCTAATAGCCTTAGCCTTATTCTGCCCTCAGCCTCTCCCGGAGCAGAGAGAGAGAGAGACATGGAGAGGCTATGGTGTAATTTTGTCTTGCCAATAAAGTTATTTTTGAATTTCATTGTCAGAGGGGACACAGAGTTTGTATGGCGAATTGTAGCAATACCTGACTCATTCTGGCTACTCTTGTTTATTGCAATAAGAAAATTAAACAATAAATGTGTATGTGAGTAAATCATAAATGTAATTTAAATGAAATGAAACTTTATGGTAAATAGTATTGGTATCAAGAGAAACCATGGTGGGGAAAAAAGTAAATGTCAATAAATCATTAAATGAAACAAAGGTCTTCGTAGTTTTTATGAATCAATCATTGTGTGGTGCACAACACCTTCTATTATGACTTCTGTCATAATTCATAAAGTAAAAATCTCTAAATATCTGTAATGTACCTACAGAATATCTCAGTTCATCACAGTCATGTCACTACAGTAATGTTTCAAGAGAAAAGGTACAAAATAAATAAATTACACCATCAGCAGAGAATTCAAGCAGTCCATCTGTTGACAGGGAGTAACTGACATGTCTATTTTGCTTTTAGAATAAAATAGTTAAATACCGTAAATGCAGGGTTTCCAGTTGTGAATGACAAAATACTCCTACCAGTTAGATCAGCTTTGCCACTCTCATAAATTAAGAGTTTTCTACAATCTTGTCTCTTTTTTTTCGCCACTATTAATGCTCTGAATATCATGGAGAACCTTGAAAGCATAACTTAAGGTAGTGACAGTATCACTATGTGCTTGTTACAACTGGAAATATTCTTAATCTATTTTGCATAATTGTATAGACATTTCCAATAATTCAACCTAACATGTGTGCACTTAATTAATGGCCAAGTTATTGGGCACAGCTGCACAAAACTACTCTATGACACAAAAACTGAGCATTATAGGTAACACAAAATTATACATTATGGCAAAACAGTTTCCCCTAATAAACTTGATACTGAGTCTATTTTGGATCTATGGAAGATTTGAATCTTTACAACAATTTAAAACATTTTTGAACAATACAGCACTTGTTCCATTTGAGTATATGACCATGCAACATGCGTTTATAATTCATCCAGTAGAAACACGAGCAATCAGACATTGCTGAATTTCATTTGTGAGCAGCCAATGCAGCTAGCAGGACCAGTGGCTGACTGGTGCTGCATTGTACTGTCTGATGAAGAGCAGCATTGTGCTGTCTGGAGAGCGTGGCTGATGTCCCGCAAGACGGCCCTCATATCGTTCCCCTGGGGGGATTTTTCCAAGCATTTCCAAATAGGGTAACAGCTTGCCAGAAGTTCTCTGCAGTACATTTTGTAACATTACACAACTCAGCCACTAGATGGTCCTACTGTCGTGACTGGGAAGCAGAGCCGCTTGAAACAATGCAGTGGAGCTCATTCTGCAAAGTATAAGCAGTCAAAAGTATTCACACATCAAGCTACGGCAATTTGGATGTAATAATGAAGACGGATGTTCAGGGTCAGTAGGCCTACTGATATAAACGGTATGCATAAGCACCTATTGTTCTGAAAATATATAGTACATTATATAGAGCTGCCCTTTAAACTCTGTGAGCATACAATAGCCATGTGGCAGAGAAAAAAGCCATGTGCAGATTGGACTGATGGTTGCTATGCTAGACTTTCTGCCACGCTGGTCAAAGACATTTGAAAACGAAATGATCTGTATGAATTCTGCAGCACCTTAAAGAAGAAAAAAATGAATGGTCATACACAGAGATGGATCTTCAGTTAGTGCGTTATTTTCTGACGTGATGCAGTCTCATGTATTTAGACAGCTAACACCGCTGAGATGTGTACCGTATTTTCTCTTTAAGTTAATGTTTACATTTTTTTAGTATTCAAGTGCAAGTCTTTTTTTACTTGCTTGGAAATTCGTGAACATAATGTTGTTGAGCAACAACTGTATTTATGTGGGGAGATAATTGCATTGCATTCAGAATATTTCTTTGACATCAACACTTTTATTTGACAATTTACAGTTGTATTGTATGAAAATAATGTTGTGAAGAAAGTCTATTAATATATTTAACTATCTAACCATGGATAGATAAAAGTTACACTGCCTTTCGTGTCATTTTGTCAATCAATTATCTTATTGTATAGAAATAAATTGTTCTTAATGTTGAAAGCGTAATTCTTTTATCATGGCTCATTATTCTGCAAGATATTTATACCATTAATTAGATTAGTTTTTTTCAGAACAAGATGAAAAGAGGACAGCACATCTTTGTTTGTTTTTGTTTTTCCATTTCCATACATCACGATTCCTGAAAGCAAAAGCACAATGGCATGGACCTAGTTTTGTACTAGAAGGCAGCTCTTCTCTTGAGAGCTCCATGCATTGAAATGGGGCAATAACACTGTGAGATGGTCAGACAGCAATCTTCAAATGGAATCTGAAGAGGTAGAGATATACCAGCACTTTTCTCTAAATGGATGTCTGCACCTGAGAGGAGAGGGCATGTTCTGTGGTCTGCCTTTCTATCTCCCCCTCTGGATCTTTCGCTCTTTACACTCTCTTTACTCTTTTTTGCATCACACATCCAAAGGGAATATATGAGACTTGTCTTGTCTTATCTTTGGTATGGATCTGAAGGCAATGATGTCTTTTTCTGCTTTGTAAAGCTTTCTACAGTTGTTTCCACATTTCTTTGTAGCCATGTACTGTAGCAATCGTAAAGCATGAGAGTTTACCACAATTCACATTGTTGACTCATTATATGTTGAGAATTTATAAAGAACAATGTATTAATAAAGAATATTTAATATGAAATGTCTGAATATTAAGCCTTGAACAGATTGTTAACTATTGAACAAGATTGACACTGACAATACCAAACCTTGTCCGCAAGAAGAATGAGTCATCTGCAGAATATTAGTCTGTAATCTGAATGCAGAACATGGCCGGTGTTCAAATGGAAGAAGAGGTGAGTTGTTTTCATTTTTTTGTGATAGTTTTACTTCTAGGTCTCTAAAAGTTATTTACAAAGCTCTCAACTCAGATAGACAAATTCAACCTGAGGAACGGTTGCAACCAGACACTGCTTCATTTTAAGTAGTCACCAGCCAAAAATGTATCTTGAATGGAAGAGATGACTTGTGCTGTTCAAACTACATGCATTTAAATAGAAAAGGTTTAAAAAAGCTTTTATGAATTAGGGGGGAAAAAGAGAAATGATAGCAATTACATTTTATGAGATATCGTCTGAGCAAATAAATGTCACTGAGTGAAAGTGTGTACACACAGTGTACTGCATTTCAACTACGGAGTGATCAAGCTGACGCCTGTGATCACAATTCAAATTGTCAAAAACCCACACATGGGCTATGTCAGATGCAGAGTGAGACGGAACAGCAACATCATTAGCAGCATGAAAACAGATTTTTCTCAGTGTTACAGCTAAGGTTAATCCAGGCATGTGCTCTCCTGTCTCTCTCCACAAACACAAGTTGGCAGGTTCAGGTGCATCAGTGAGGCGATAATTAGTCCAGGCTCTGCAGACATTCTGTGAGTAGAGAGAGAGAGAGAGGAGGAGAGAAGACACAGCGGCGCAAACAAGTCTCTAATTTCATTTCCTTATCTAGTTGCGAAATTGTGTTGAGACCAACTGTAGGGCTTAGTCTTTTCAGTTCAGCTTGTTGGATGTCATTATCAATGTCTTTTTATTTTTAGCCTCTCAGACTTGACCTCCCTCTTTCATTCTGTCCAACGCCTGTTGAATTTAATATCAATACCAATCGTTGTCTTTCTATACTTGTACTATTTGGATTAATGGCAACCTCGTGCCATGACAGACATTTATCAATGCTGCCTCGATAGACTTTTATAATATAGAGGGATCAGTCCTCTGACTAATGTCTTGTCCTCTTCAGGGAAATTAAGTCAATCCACGCAATAACCCAACTCCCCTCTCAGGGGTCACATAAAATAGCCACATACCCTAAGCTAATCTCTGGATTCAAGGGGACAATGTCCTACAACATTCATTTAGGTGGACGGCAGTATCATTTGAGCATACTATGCTCGTCATTAAGGGCTCTTAAGTGACAGTTTCCCGACATGTTGCCCTCACAAGGCATTTTAGATGGCTGGGCTTGCAGTAGCTGGGTCAGTTGTGTTGGCATGGTAGCAGCCCAAGACAAAAGACACAATTGTGAGAGAACGGTCTGCAGTCCTTCATGCTGTAGTAGGCGGTCAAGGAAAATTGCCCTTCTGCACTGACGCAGCACAGGCCATGGCTGCACTGAATCTAGTTATCTGCTCTCAAGCAGTGAATGGATACCCTTCAATAAAATGAAACCATTTTTTGTCCTTGAGCAAGAACATCCTTTATCATTTTAGTCCATTTTAGTGTCAAAGAAAACCATGAACATTTCAGTCTAGTTTTAGTCAAGTCGATTGAGATGTTTTTCTCTGAATGGGTTCCCGTTTAGCCCTTCTTGTGCATTTGCACTATTTGCACAAGGACACAATGGGAAAGGCTAATAAACATGGATGTAAACACTACTGGATTTAAAATGCTTTGCAAATGTTTAATGTTGTATAAAAGCTTTGCTTTTGGTGAGGGTGGTAAAGGAAGATGTTGTCCTATGCTTTACAATTTGGAAAGCTCCCGGAGGCATATTTGTGATATTGTGCTATATAAATAAAATGTACTTGACTTGTTTATTTACAAGAACAAACAACTACTCAATGACATTGACGAGCGCTTGTGCTTTTCATTTACATTTTCTCAGCATCACAAACTGACAAGGGCATGTGTCAAGAGGAGAGTCCACAAAAAGGTCATTCTTAGAACAAGAATAAGATAAACTAAGATAACACAAAACAAACAAAAGCAATGTGGAGTATCTGATTTAACTATTTTGAAATAATGCAATCATTATTACACTGAATTCAATTCTAACCTTCATCATAGTTACCATTGTTTTCTTTATTGTGAACAAAACAGAAACATCCCTGACATATCTTATTTGTCACAATGCCCATTGTTTTTTTAATTTAAACTACTGCACTGTGTGAGTCTTGCTCAAACAGTGCATGCTGGCTTTGCTAATATTGTGTGCTGTTTGTTTAGAAAATGTATTTGATGAGTTTAGTTAACTATTTGTAGGACTCATAATTTCAAGTAAAAAAAATTAAAGTCAAACACACTCATGTTTTTAAGTTCTGAAGTGATGTGAAATTAAAACCTAGAAAAATAATAGGTTGAATTAAGTTGATAATTTCACAAGAAAAGATTGATTGATTCCACTAAATCATTGCATGATGATTTACAGTGGGGTGAAATAGTCTTTGTCTGGCCAACACAGCAGACATTTTTACTTGCAGAGGTTATATTTATTACATTAATAATCGCTCTGTTCTATTCAAGTGTCCCAGTAAAGCATAACAGTGATATCCTGGTATTTTTGCCATACTGATATTGGGACATACTAAATCTTTTTCTGGTATATAGTAAGGTAGTGTGGGTACTGGTGCGCACTGGATGATCCGGAAAATTCAGAAAAAGGAGAAGCAGATTAAACTACCTTATATTGCAATATCATCATTTTGTTATTCTGAAATGTTGTTCATTCTTATTTATATTAAAAAAATAAATAAAAACACACCAATCCTCTGGCATTCAGGTTCCTGCCCAACTGATCTACTGTCCATATGTACAGTTCCTCATTGATGTGGAAGGCACAGTGAGTCACAGATGTCCTCCCAAGTATGTTCTATTTAAATCTCTCACAATAAATGCATTGTAAGCCCTGGAGCATTTCAGGAAATGATGGTGATGAAAACGATGGTGTGGCGAGTGGGAGAAGGGGGAAACAGTGTCACTGAGACTTGATGGTCAGACACTGGATGTAATGTGAAAGATAAGGTGCCACCTTTAATTAGATGATGAGTTACTGGCGGAAGGAAACAAATAATGTTGTCATTCAACAGTATCCTGTTGTGACAGCGAGTCACTGATTATCTCTCTTTCCTCTGACGCCTGAGTTTCACTTTACTTATAGGTCCAAAGCAATATTTCTCTTTCATACGCTAATCACTATATTTGTTAATCAAATACACTAATTCACTTTTATGAACAAGTGTTTAACTTTGAGATGAAAGACATGAAAGTTAACAGTGAGTGAATTCAATAGAAAAGTAAATGTGAAAGATGTATATTTTGCTGATTCATGCAATATGTGCAAACTTCAGCCTTAAGGATGATTTCCCAAAAATGTATTTCTTTATTGTACTCATAGTGCCAGACGTGTTACACCCAGCTAAAACAAATTCTACCTAATCAGTGTTTTACCTTTGAGTGCTCTAGATAGATTTTAGATGCCATACTAACAAAAGATACACTATCATTTTTGTGTTCCCCAATTCAGTAAATGTTTGTGTATGTCATCATTATTTCTCTCTTACCTCCTTTCATTCTGTTTAACTAACACACCCTCACAGGTGTTTTTACTTGTTCTGGCTGATTGGAGCTCTGCTCAGGCTGAAGTTATGCTGGGAGATGACCTTTTTCACAGGAATTTTGTGTTGCAAACAATCTGATTTTTAATTCTGATTTTAATTTCAAGATTCATGAGAGGGGTGTCATCATTTTATAATTTGAAAAATATCTCTAAATTGAGGCAATTTCTCTCACTGAGCAACACAGAGACTGATGCACACTAACATCCTTTACAGTACGTAACACCATGTCATATCAACAGCTAGTAGCTCTCCCCCGATGTAAGAAGGTGTGCTCTGTTGTAGACAGCACCTGGTTCAGTTTGACATTTGCTAAGCGATAGTTATACATACAATTCGTAATCCGTAACAAAAAACAAACTGCCCAAACTGAAGTTGGCAATAAAATACAAAAAAATATAAAATTGTGAATCACTGCAACCCCAAGAGGTCCTTAAGCAGACAGTTACACATAAGCACAAGAATATTAGGCTGATGGATCCAGCAATATTCAAATTTAGGCATGGACAGACAGACATGCACAAACTCACATCTAGTGGTGGAGATCATTTTTAAATTCAGAATTCTGCTGCATGAGTGCTGACTAAGATCAAAAGGAGAGCACACATTGAAATATTTTAAGATTTGAACACTAGCTACCTGTTCTTATTGAGTTAAAAATTCTAACCTAATGTAATTAATTAAACCAGTGCTTTCCTACTGTTGTAAGCCAATATTGCAAATATAACAGTTGCATTTGACTCTGTATTTTCTACACATTGCATTATAATCAACAAATCCTTGTACATTTTCTGTAATCAGTACAAGGCACTCAGATAAGAATCTCATTATAGAGTCGTGTCAGATTTATAATGAATTATACTGCATGTAATTATCAGAGAGTGATGTATAATGACTTTATAATGTGCTCCCTGTGCTAACAATAGACTTTTAAGTGTCCTCCTCCTATCTTATCATTTTTTATCATACTTGGCCATCTCTGACATCCTCTGGCTCAGACAGTCACATTTTATACAGTAAGTGAGGTGGAATAAAGGTCTAGTCCAGCCCTCTGCCATGGCGACGACAACCCTCTCTTAAGACAAACCTAAAACACAATCCATAATTTTGCATGGACTGAGCAATTTGCCTTCCTGTCTAGTGTGACAGACGTGGGTGCCAGCTGTGTTTACCAAGACATCGTGTGTTATGAACGTAATCACTTTACCAGCCCCTGCCTGCCTGTTATGGATGGCACTTGTCATTTACAGAGGAGAGCCCAGGGCCATCAGTCATCAGTGCAGTGTGAGTTTCTGTCAGAGAGTGTGTGTGTGTTTGTGTGTGTTGAGGGGTGGGGTTGGTGGAATTTGTATCTGTCTTTGGCTCCATGGAAGAGAACACAGTAAAAGCTCCTCACATATAATCACTGAGCAGATAAAAACCCTGAAAAAGCTGGGAGTATGCACAATGACACAGACAAGCACATGTGAATGGTCAATTACATACATAACAGAAATAAAACTGTTCTAGGATGTGATTAGCTGCAGCACGTTCACACCTACACACACCTGTGATCTCAATGCTGTTCATTTCAATATGAATGCACAAGCCGGAAATCACCATACACCATGACAGCTAGGGACTTGGCAATATAATGTAAACACATCATGAAGAGGATTGTTGAATTGCTTCATCACAATTAGAAACACTGTTAAAAGTATGGGTCATATGCATATTAGTTAGCACCATTTGGCAACTGTGAAGACATTTAGTGTGTGAGTTTGCAAAGCATAAAACTACAGTTTTAAAGGGATCAGTCAGGAAGTAACCATAACATATTTCATGACAGAGTAGGCTATGCCAAACACAAGCCAAAACCACGAGATAACCCTCACAATTGAGTGATAAAGCCAGCATGGCGGTGACCTGATCCGTCAGACGGTTTGTCACACGGAACCATCTAAGAAGCCGCTATTAGAAACTTTTGGAAAGCGCAGGCGATTTAAAAAAACACTTGGCTGGTGATTGGATGAACCATGTGTCAAACTCTTACCAAGCCAGTTGAGAGTAGAGCGAAAACATCATTTCCACAGTGTTGCCAGATTGGGCTGATTTCCACCCACTTGGCCTACTTTTGATTATGTTGGCCTTGGGAAAATAGCGCTGGGCTGGAAGATGAGATTTGGGCTGCTTTTGCCAACATTTAGCTGGGTTTATTTAATATTGTGAAAGCATTATTACCGAACAAGCTGTCATTTTATGGTCAAAAACACAGATACAAATTTCAGTAAACTTCCACTTGTATCCACTGACTCATATTATTGACTCATTTAATTTTTCGAAATATTTTATTTACAATAGTTTTATTCAATCATCTTTAAAGACAAGGGAGGACCTACTTCAGTTGGTGTCATCATCATTGGCATTGACATTCGATTTTCTGTATTTGGTTGTCTGGCTGCACTCTCTCTGGGTTACAAAAGCCTATTCATCTAACATTTTATTTGTGGTTATTTGATGCAGATATGAAGCTTTTTATGCTCATGATGTGTTTTGTGTTGCTTTCCATCGAGAAAAGCCTTCGCTGTTATTCTTGCTCTTGTTTCAACAAAAAATAATTCACCAGTTCTGATAGAACTGATGTTATTGCAGCATCTACGCTAACCTCTTTAGGAGCACCTATTGTTGTGTAGAGCGAACAGTCGCATCTCTGTGTTGTTGTAGCTGCCACAGGCCGGTAATCTACCAGCTATGTGGCTTGCACGTATTTTATTGGCTAACAACATAATGTTGCAGGGTGACATCACATGGCAACATTGAGGTTCAACTTTTTTAGATTCTTTTGCACGCTGTGTGAACGGTGTAGTCCCATTTAAATAAATGAGGGAGCCATCAAAATCAAAAGACGTTGCTGAACTCTTCTCCAGTGCTCCATACTTTACTCACTCAACGTTTTTGGCTATTTTGCCTTCATCAGGGTGGTGTCTGAGCTTGTGTTTGCTATCTTATAGATAGCAAAGTACTTACAGATTGTCATAGATACTTAGAATACAAAACAACAATACCAAAGCAGGTGATGATTCTTTTCTCGGTTTGTCACTGCATGTGACCCCTTTGACTCGTAATCATTTTAAATATTTGTGCCGTTTTTGATTAAAAAAAATATTGATTAATGCAGCTATTACACCTTGTAAATGTTATAATCAATATCATTTGAATATCTACCTCAAATTAAACCGGGAGAACTTCGAACTATTCTAAAGTCACCTCAGCGAGGAGACCTATTGTTTGTGTATCAACGGCAGCATGAGCTGTAGCTGTAGCTTTGTCTTAGAGACGAACACAACTGTCTTTATGTGATGTGTCAGAGTCGATCAATAGCTGACCCCTCATACCATGAAAGCAATAACAGCTGTTTCTTGAAGGTAAATTAGGTGAGTGCTCCATGAAAAATGTGTTTCATTGACTTGCTCTCCTGTGAAAAGAGACAAAGTGGAGGACAAAAATGCCAGCGGTTATTCATAGGCAGGTTTTTTATTGCCTCTGAAATAATCTTTATGCAGGACTCACCTTCGCTCTATTATCCATGTGGTAATCTGCAATATGTCTTATGTTTTGAAATAAAGCAATCATGACCATACAGTCATCAGCCAGTGGTTGTCCATGCACACAAACCTATTTAAGCTTATTATGTATCATTAAACCTTTTGACGATAATGGCAAATAATGACCAAAGGACTGATACAACCCCTCAGGAAATGACTGATGTTATTGAAATAGAAAAGAACTGACATCAGTGTGGCCCATAGCATTCCCAGCATTGTCATGGGAAATTTTTCACATTGTCTCATGGGTTTTTGTTAGATCACAGCTGAATAAAACAAGTGAATTTATTCCAGTGTTTGTATGTTGATGTGTTTGTCTGTGCTTTTTCTTGAAGGCGTAGTACGCTCACACGGACACTCACACAGCAGGAAGGGACAAATCACAAAATTCCAAATGTCCCATTTCAATTAGACGGTGAATAATGTGACCGTATAGGATTTCATGGTTTCCAATATCTGTGTCAGTCTCTATGTTGCACACTTTGATCTCACGATTTAATAATTTCCCTTGACACAATTTTATGAGCAGACGGGACAAAATGAAAAAAAGCAGCAGCAAAGAGAGGTCAAGTCCGGGCACAGTCAGTCAGTGCAATATTTAGGTGTGATGTAAGCTCAGCTGCTATATTGGTGGCTATGAGCTATAAACCCTATATCTCCATCATCTACCCACAGCTCCAAAAACAGACTTCTCCGACATGGATTTAAAACAAAATATCAATTACGAGCCTGGTCTCCTGCTCTCAAGCCGATTGTGACTCCTCGAAAAGCACAATATTTTTTCAGTGACAATAACGCCAAAGCTTTTGATTGTTGAGTATTGCAGCTCAGTGGCCAGACTTACAACTTAACACGATATGAACACAAACACAAAACAGACAAGACAAAACAGAGGTGGAAAATACAAATCACTTTGCTTCAAATTGTTTTGTTTAGTTCAGCTTAAAAACTTGTTGTCAACTGATCATGTACTTTATTTCCGAGCTAAGCCGTTCAAATACACATCGGAACACATGCTTACATCCATAAGCAACTGTATCACTGTTCATAATGCTGTGATGGTCCCCACAGATCATGTCTGTCTTCAGTTCAGTAGTAAGTTAAGGTTGCTGGTTCAAGCCGTTATGTTCAAATCAGTACAATAAGCGTATGCAAGCATTGTTTACAAGGTTGATAGAACATAAGCTAACTATTTACGTTACAGTAACAGCTCTTACGAACAATAAGAGCAACTGATTTCTTCAGTGTCAATGCTGTTTCAGTAGAGTCAGATCAATATGAACAGTCGGTGTAAAACATTTGCTCGTAGTAACTAGTGCCAACAGTGCAAGCAACCCTAAATTGCTGACAGAGCTAATAGTGTTTACTTGAGATGGAACCGGAGGGTTCGTTCTGCACTTACACTACGACGCCGTCGGTCAGGGTGGCGTTATCAGCTGTAACAGGTTTATGAAAGCAGTGTATCTTTACATAGACCATAGTTGTTTGCTTTCATTCATAATGTTCTGAATTAGTACAGCTCCTTTACTATTGATTTCCTAACTGTGTACAATAAAATGTAACAAATAAATACATAGATGTATATGTACTGAGTTGTTATTTATTAAAATAATGGTATCCAATACCAGATCGTCCTATTGTCGATCCAGCTATTTGAATAAGGTATTGAACTAATATCCAATATCAGTATCGGTATCTGTGCGTATCTGTTCAATACAAATGTACAATATTCAAACTGAATGCAAAGACATCTTAGTTGTAACAGTATCCAATGTTTGGAAAGGTGTCAGCAGGTTAGTAACCAAATGGCAGAGCAAATAAATTTAGCATGAAGCAGCCATTACCATCTCACCGTAGCAGAGAAATGGTAGCATTCAACACCCCTCTGCAAAGGAAATATCTTCATATCTTAGACGTGTTTCATAATAAAATTGTCAAATTAAAACACAAAACCCTTCAGCAACAAACAAACAATCTTCAACAAACTTCTTCGCCTCTTCAGGATGGAAATCACATTGTTAGGGTTGAAAATCTCAATGTATCTGACCGTGTAACGTTGTGTAACAGTCAGATACAACCCCAACCCTAACCCACTGTGATGAACAGGATGGTAATGTTTCTATCTTCGAGAGTATTGTCACTGTATGAGGACAAAACAGGCACAATTGTTACAAGACACAACAGAGAGTCAGGAGCTTAAACAGCATCGGTCTTGTTTTCTCCCACAGGCTTCAGTGCCAACCATCGTCACCGAGAAAAGATTAAAGGGGACAAAAAGCGTTTGACAAGGAGAGGGCAGAAAAACACTTTCAGTTTTTGGTTTAGCAGCACCACAGCGCACAGTTTCACATACCCATCATGATCTAATGCAAATAGACTTTCAAAGCATATCAGCATCCATGCCAGTCTTAAAGAAACAGTCTTCAAATTAACATTTAAATGGAAGTGACACTTCAGGACCTCACAAGTCAGAGATCAGGGAGGAGTGGGTGGAATGAAAAAACTGCATCCATCAAAGTCATTTTGTATGCCCCAAGGAGAAGTATAAAGTGGACTCTAAGTTAAATTCCCTCATTAGATTAGAGCCCATTAACTCAATTATTGACAGGTGCATCCTATGATCTACCGTGGAGAGGCCTGAAATTGTCTAGATCTGCTTATTTTAGTCTTCGTGTCGCCACAAGCAAGAACAAACAGCAGGGATGGCCGCTGAGCGTGCGCCAAACTGTTTTCCTGTTACTGAGTTCACACATTCAGAATCCCCTTTGGACTTAATGGCCAGTGATTGCAAGCTGTGCATTCAAACCCAGCCTGTTTGCAAATATACTACAGCTTATTCTTCACCCTGCACTTTCTTACAGGATTAATCTGTATTCTCATATCGTCACATGGACCTCCAAACTAACTGAATTGCCAGATGGAGTTTTCCGTCTTGCATTATCAAATTTCTGTTGCCTTCCGCAGTTATAACTATGTTGGAGAGTTGAATAAATGATGTGAGATAAAGATTTTTCTCTCTCTGTCTGGCCTTTTAACAATATTTTCCCTCTCCAATCCTCACTTCATGTGTTCCATGGCAAGGTTATCTCAATCTATTCAGCCTGTGTATTCAATAAGCAAGTACAGGAAAAGCAGGATCAATGGGCAATATTATTTCATGAAAATGTTAAGGGTCAAACTAAATGAAATTCCAGATGATACTGACATTCAGACAGCCTGCTCTTCAAACATATGCAGATACATGTTTCAGATAGACATCTGAATATAAATATGATGAAGCCAGAAAACAATGAACTGTTTGCAACATTTAACTATTGCAAAGGAAGATTTTCATATTTTCAAGTGGCCAACTGACTATTTGAGTATTTGAGCTCACTACAAATTCTGCCTGAATAGAGACACATTCCTTCATAAGCATATATGTCAAATGATCTTAATATGAAGCTGACCTGTGTCTTTGTTTGTCTTCACTGACCCACCTATAGCCACCTGCTATGAGTAAGCCAACCGTGAACATCCTGCCTATACCTGTCAGCCCCTGAGCAGCTGTCAGCATAGCTCCGAGGGGAGCCCATACTAAGTCAGAGTTTTCATTGTGAGGTGTGCCAGTAATGAACTACATTTAAATGCTATACAGAAGAGGGTTATGTCTAACTGTTCACCAGCGAGCACGGCATGTGACAACCTGTAATGTATTGCAGAATGTATAGCCCTGCAACACATCCAACCCAAGCTTACCCTGCCATGGCATGTTGTGGATAAACAGCCCCTGGCACTCTCTCACTGTGCTCACTGTTAGTCCAAAAACAGGGTCGCTTTGATTACCATGGAGGATAAAAAAGCACTCATCAATAATGTACAAATGCAATTAATGACTTCCCACACCTCTGTCAGATCCGCCACCCCAAACCCCTGCACTGCTGCAATCCCCACACTACTACATACAGGAACAGGACAAATATGGAAGTGGGAAGTCATTATTAAAACATAGGAGTGTTAACCTTTTGTGCAATGCACTATTTGGATTCTTGCCTGGTGCTTTGTTGTGTCATACGCTCTTCTATCAGGGCTCAGTCTCCAGAGGTCCCATGCCATTGATAGCTGCATTAGTTCCCCGTGCCTGTTAAACTTTGCTTTGCTCAAATAGTCATGCCTCTTTGCATTCTGAATGTGTGTGCAAACACTAACACAGTAATTGCAAGAAGAATTATAGGTTTGGTATAATTTGAGTTGTTTTCAGCTGCTGATGATGAAGGGAAAATGTTTTTTTCATGATACACGTAAATATCTTTTCAGGATTTACATGAATAGCAAATAGTATTGTCCAGCTTGTGTTTATTTTTATAGGAAATTATACTGTGTCTTTACAACAATGCCAGAACAACTAAATCGTGTTTTGTTGCTTGGAGATAAAGTTATTTTTAAAGTATCACACAGGCTTGTGTTATACAAGGTACAAGACGGACATTTTATCTTAACACCTGTCAGAGCCGTGGAAACAATTTCAAGTGATCCTCTGAATCACGTGGTACTCATTGTGTCAATGCTGTTATGATGATGATGTGTCTGTCCAATCAACAGATGTCTAGATTTTATTCATGACAACTCAGCCTGTCTATCTGTACTGATGATATTCACTTCTTGATTTGTGTTCATAACTCAGTGTGCTGGTGTTTTATTTTGTATGTAATAAGAATATGCATAGTTCTTTTGAGCATTGTCAAAAACCTATTTTCATTTTCTTCTAAATTCAATTAAATTCATATAGTATGGTTAGAAATGAATCCGTTAATCGCTTAACTAACCAAAACCCACGGAGATAGGTGGGCATGTTTGTTTTCATTTCAAATTTTCTGTAAATTCTCAACTGTGTAGCCCATCACATACATCTCCATCTTCTACAGTGACATGCAGAGGCAGCTGCTGTCTAATTACTTCCTAAAAAGATTAGTATCTTGTCAGTAAGCATGTCCACTGGTCAATGGAGTGGAAAGGCACAGAGGAGCATGTGAGGATGATGGTGGTGACTAAGAGGTGGATAAATGAGACTGCTGCACTTTCAACATATTGGAGAGTAAACTTTAAGAAAAATCCCAAATATGTTCATGGAAGGACTTGAGTGCTCAAACCCATGTCCTCGTGACGTTGCCGATACTTTTTTTTGTTAGCAAAGGGGAGTTAGTACGTGTTGTGGGGAGGCAACAGCTCCCAGCACCATCATGACCATCAATGATTATTCATAGCCTTCAGCACAGCGTGATGTAAGTCCTGCTACTCCACCTACGCTCCAGTTGCTGATTGGCGTTACGCAGGTATCCTCCTATTATTTATTAGCCCAAAGCGCGGATTCTTCATTTATCCTGACTGTATCTCACTGCAGGACCTATCCGTTCCTACTATACTCTGCACCAGGGCGCACGCAGCTGACTCTTGTAACCCTATACCTATCTGCTCTACAGAAAACAGGTAACGAAAAAGGTTACTCTTATTAAATGCTACAAGTAAAATGTTTATTATTGTTTATCGTTTATGTATTCTATTTTCAACAGTTGTCTTTTTTCTGTCACGAAGAAGTGGAAGGGTTTACCATGACTTTTTGGAGAGGAAACAAAAGGGGTCTACGTGACATTATTGTCGTCTTTTTTTTGTTATTTCTGGATAATTACAAGATAATTACAAGATAATCAAAATAATCACTTACTAACAATACGTATCATGATCAAAATATCTGAAAATCTATGCGCGCTTTTACGCACCAATTACTTAGCGGGTTATACACAACAGGTATAATTGGTTCCTGATTATAAGCTATATTTTTACCTATAATGAATAAACTTAATAAGACAGGATAACTGTACATTCTGTCGCACAGGTGGTGCTGACAAAATGAGAAGAGGTTTGCTGCTGGTGACTCTGTTTCTCATCATGAAACTTCGACACAGCCAGTCCAGATGCGAGGAACCCGGATCGCGCAGAGCAACTCCAGATGTAGGTTTCCCAGCACGCAATGAAAAAGCTGATTACCAGACCATCTTTTAACATAAACTGATTATTTTTGGTTTCTCATAATTCCAGCAGACCACAGGCTTGAACAGCCTAAAGCAGAAAAGTCTGAAGAGGTTTAGCGATTTGGATTATGATAGCTTTGTGGGACTGATGGGAAAAAGAGATGCCGGTGAGTATCTCACTGATTATATTCAAATGTATATAGTAATAATAATAACATTAATGATAACAGTATTAATGCTAATGATAAATTGAAAAAAAGACAAAATGGAAATATAGGCTCACTATAGGCTTTGTGGTGTAAACAATGTCCCTTTCTTAAATTTGAGTTTGGATTTTATTTTCTCAAATGTTCACAATATTTTTTTCTCCTTTTCATTTTTATCAGACGCAAACGCTGTACAGTCACCACAAAAAAGTAAGACCTTTGAGATTAGTAATTAGATGCTTGCGGTCTATAAATTCTTTCAAAACATCCAAATTGAATGGTTGTCATTCTTTTTAGGAGAAATGCATGACATTTTTGTTGGTCTTATGGGAAGGAGAAACTCAGAGCCTGGTGAGTGTGGCAACTCACAAGTGTCAAATATCTGTTAAAGCCCCCTTGGCTTTTGTGTGCATTCAGATTTAAGGTGTTCATCATGAAGATAACATATCATTATGATACTATATTGTAATGTCTGCTCTCACAGATAATGGTCCCTGGAGGAGAGAGCATCCAGAGAGGAGAGGCATTTTTCTCAACAAGTGCAGGCTGAGGTGAGTGCCTTTTCTTCTTTACTATAGATGGAACATCTTCACTGCTAAAAAAACAAAGTAAACACTTAACCTGGCTAATAAATAAAACCATATAGGAGAGAGGACGTTTTGAAGATTTCTGCTGTCTTAATAACACTGCTGACTCAAATGACTTTTTGATATTTCCTCTGTATGCTTTTTGTTTCTAAAAAGTAAATCTCAAATGCATGAATAATGTGCGTGTGTGTGCGTCCGTGTTTTGTTACAGGTTTCTAGGGCTGTAGACATTCACGGAGAAACTCCCACATCTGGCAACAATGACAGAAGATCACAGAGAACACAAACAACGAACTAAACGTCTAATGGAAACAATTAAATGCCGTGATTCACACTGTAAACCTGCCAGCTGGCTTTTGAAAGTGACCATAACATACACAGATTGTATTTGTTTTAAGACAAAACATGATTAGTAGTGAGAGCCGATACATTCTATTTCTTCATCATGTTCTTTGTTCTTCAAAAGTTGAAAATAAACATCATTTTTTAAACATCATTTATTCATTTAAAAACACAAGTGCATTTTCCTTTAAGCTGTTTATGAGTGATTCTTCAAGCCTGAACAGAGGTTCAATCACACCTGCTACAATGTTTTCTGTTGGGTTATAAAAAATGACGTGAGGGATTCATTACCGTTTTGGATTTACTGTTTTCATCAGAAGCTACTGTTTTCAAAAAGAAGTACAGGAGGTTTCAAGTACACACTTGCATCCGAGCATCTCATATCACACAAAGATAAAAATAAAGTACATTTTTAACAGCACAATTGTTGTCCTTACTGAAACAAACATCGAATCGCTGCTGACAGCTTTAGAGTCTGCTTTTATCTAACCACAGTGTTTAAAAGAAAAGCAAAGACAAACAATGCAAACAGACGCAAAGGCAACAAAAAAAAATTGTAATATGAAATGTTGCTTGTTAGAAAGTCAAAATAAAATAATTAGATATAACTGAAATTTAACTTCAGAAAAGTAAAACAGAACATCGGATTCAACACCAGAAAAACAAAGAGGCCATAAATAAAAGAGAAGTTGTGACACACACACACACACACACACACAGCAATTTACTGCTGCGCTCCATTTTAAGAAAAAAATAAAATAAATTACAAATGAGACAATCTTTTCATACATCTGCTGCTGCCTTATTGGCTCACAACAGGTACTTCAAAATAATACTCTATGTGCCTCTTCCCTCTTCCTGTATTTCCCCAAACACATATCTGGGACTGTGCATGTCTATTTAATTCACAACTGTACATGATGACTATGTCAAACTAAACCAAAACTTTATCTTGATTAAAAATAGCCAAGCCATACAAAGCTGCCATTGAATCATATTCAGATTTTAACCACTCTCACTGCGAGTGCTTACAGTGTAATACTGGCTGGAATTATACTGTGATTGGATCGAAGAAAGCCCGTCAGAAGAGAACATCAGCCGACATACTGTGCAGGGAAATCAACCACAGCTGAAACACAGAATCAGCGGTGCCTGCCTTGAGTGACTGCAGTCCTGTTCTCAGTAACACGATTGTCTTTCCCCCCTTTCTCTGACTCCATCTCTGCTTTAGTTTGGTTTCCACTAACAGAAAGAGCTGAAGTTGTGTGACTCCTTCCATCTGTCACCTCCTGAACCCCTTTAAGTTCCTCCGTCACGGCTGTCTGCGACAGTGGGCCGAGGCTCAGACCCTGGCGTAAGGAGGGCCGGTAGCGTGGCCTGTAGCCGTACGCTCTCAGGTGATAGGTGTAGTACTCCAGTGCGTACATAAGCTCTGCCTCTACATAATGGAAAGACACTGCCAAGTCAGAGCAGCACTGTGGACCCTGAGGAAGAATAAAACGCAGACATACAGAAAACACACACGTTAGCACATAGGATTGCACAAAAAACACACATGTACAGATCCTAAAAGTTAGGACATGAGAACACACTGGAAATATGCTACATTGCAATGTATTTGAGGATTAATAATTATGACACATATAAACAAACAGTGGCAGTCTCTATCGTCCATCACTCTGCAAAAAAGAGAAATTGACCACTAATTATCCTGAATACTAATTTGCAACAACTTTTTTGCTGCTGCAACTACTACTACTACTACTACTACTACTACTACTACTAATAATAATAATAATAATACTACAGCATCCAAGTTTAACCTCTAGCTTTTCTTCACAATGTTTTTAAGTTCTTAGCTTCTTTAGATAATGCAGTTCAGCTTCCAACTCAGCCAGTTTTACATTTAAACTACCAGGATTTTCAGCTGTGCAGTTCAATGCTTTTTTGAGTATCTGCATTTTCAGCAATGCTTTGCAATTAATTTCAGCTTTCACACGCATTTTCTAATTTTAATTGCAAAGTAGTTCCATCATTTGCACCAAATTGACCAATTTTCCCTTTGTTGACAGGACAGTCTCTGTTGCAATCATCTACTTCAAAATGAACTCATTTCTATTTCAATTCACTCAGGGGTCAAGAACGGCATTTGAATGTGCTAGATAATTACATATTCATTCATTTAGTTATTCTACTTTTGATTATAGCAACAACTGCATTTTGTTTTATTCATCAAAAGAAAAAGAAACTATTGCACACGACTTACTCTCAGAGAATAGGTCCCTACTGTACATTACAAATGAAAGAATAATTCTTTCACTTGAAGTGCAGATGCACACTAATGATATTAAAGGATTTTCAACTAACAGGTTCACCCCCTCAACAACATGTCTACGAACCTGACTTGCCCCTTTCTAATAAGGCTTATCCACTCCACTGAATGTCTGTCTTATCTCTGAGCTATCTGTAAACCGCCTTGTGCTTTAATGGGGACATTGTATGCACTTTTGGACAGCTTGTAGAATAAATTTAGACAAGAAACATGGGGATAGAGGGTGGTATGACATGATGCAAACTAGGGATGTTGGGGTGATATGGTATGCGCCTCACCATTATTACACTGGACACCCTATTCTAAAGCATTTTCAGCATCGGTATGCATTATATTTGTTTGATGTATGAACATATCTGCCAACTTGTACTAATGTACATTTTCACCGCACGAGCTCACAAATAAAACATAAGTGAAGGGACTTGCCTCAACAATTGGGTAGTAGCAATAGCTCCAGTACCAGAAGCTCTTGGAGAACTTGCTAGTTAGATGGTGCTCTGGCACAAATGGGTGGAAAGTTTCTCGATGCAAAGTATCTCTGGAGTCCCCCGCCAGAACGCCCATCTTCTCCAAACACTGCCCCAGCGCCAAGTCCTCTACGGGCGTGGTGTGTGAGCAAACTTTGGTTCGAAAACCTTCAACGAATCTCTTGAGGGCCTCTTTGCTAAGCACATAGCCTGCCCCTCCGCTCATGTAGCCTTGCTTGGTGTAAGGCTTGAAACGTTTGCCGAAGTAGATGGGCTCTTCAGGCGTGTGGTTGGACAGAATCCAGCGCAGGTTGTCCACCACCACATAGGTGTCATCATCAGCTTTAAGGAACCAATCTGCTTCACTCGCATGGTGCTTGTAGACATAATGGAAGGCTCGAATAGTCTTCCAGTAGAGCTGGTCACGGCCCTCCTTAGTGCCCAGGCCTACAGTGGGGAAGTCTGGGTCCTCCTCAGAGCTCATGAACACCACCACGTTGCAGTGGCGACTCCAGGTGGCCCTGACATGGCGGGCCCTGCTCTGCAGGTTATAAGGTCCAGTCATCACCCAACAGAGAACACGAACCTTCTGGTACAACACATCTGCCACCCGGCTGTCGTCATCTAGAGGGGCACAGCAAACAGCATAATGCACAATGTGCACGCAATGAGCGATCGTACGTGTGGTTCAATCGGGAACGCCACACTTCAATGGCACTCCACACATGAGCATGAGTGCTCCATGTCCGATCACTTTATTTCTACTTTATTTCTTTTTGTGAAATAAATAAACTCCATTTATCCCCCTACACATAGTAAATGATTTTATCTGGGCCAGTGTGGAAGACTGTAAATCACCTTTGTGAGAGTGTTGCAGGTTGATGAGAGCAGCTCCCTCCTTCCTCCAGCTGGTTGGTCTCTCAGTCACCGCTGTGGCTTTTTCCTGAGCCTCTGACAGCACGGGGTAGCTCCTCTCAAACCACACCTGGCGCAGGAAGAAGTAGACACTGCAGGCCCCCACCAAGAAGCCCAGGGAGAAGGCCCATCTGGAGCTGGAGCCCTTCATAGTGAGACCGACCCCCAGCACTGAAATGTCCCAGTTACAGCATGTCTACATCTGAGTACAACACACCAGGATCAGTTTGATGGACTGACAAACCTGAAATGTTATTAAAAATGATTTAATTATTTTGCAAATCATTGTGTCGGAAAATGGTATTTGCATGGCGAGACATGTTTGTGATGTGTGCATAAAAAATGAAAAGATGCAATGTGATTTGAGTACACTCTGCTAGCTTTATATTATATTGGATGCACTTTTCAGGCCCAGACAGCATTACAACATCACTACATTTCCGTTTCTCTTCAAGACAGAATGATTTCATACACATACATTTAAACTATAGGCTATAATATAACACCTGAATTCGGTTTGTAATTTTGGCATGAAGACTTTTATGGAGTCCTTTGTGGACATGGACTTCGCACTTAACACAGCGTGGGTTAGGTAAAGTTAGAAAGATATTGACAGATTCGGACTTCCCGGTTCAATAAATCTTTAACGAAACGTTGCTAAAATACAAACGATACGGTTACAGGGAGGTATCATCATTCATTATCCTAACGATAAATAAAGTCGGCGATAATCCAGTCTAGGCATTACATCAGTTTATACCCAAAACACATGACTGAGAGTGCTGCGATAGCGGAATAAAGCCATGTGGTATCCATGACTATAACTGTAAATTTGCTGAAATATTGTTATTATACACAGCAGCAGCAATGTGTATATTTCCAGTCAGCAACAACGTGATCTACACGCGTAGGCCTGCGTGTGTTATTTACCTTTGCTGGGTTATCAGTAATTAATGTGCACGACATGGTTTAACCCATAAACAGCGAAACATTGCCCGTTACCGAAAATCGGCACAAACCTGCTACACCTGTCAGTCGTGTCATCACATGCTCACATGATCCGATGTGTTGTTTTTGATTGAAGTCGTCCCTATTTTGCGTCGCCAAATGAAATGATTAGTGATGAGAAAAAGCCACTGGGCAGATTTTCATTATTCGGCATCACGAGCTAAGCTCTGACAATGTGGCCTCTCATTGGCTGGCTGCTGGTGACGTATGGAGGAAGCCGCCTTTCACGTCCTGAAATGCACTAACGAAAATTAACTGAGAGTTTGATTTATTGCTAGATGTATTTATTATTAATTAAATGTGTGATTTGAAGATGCTGAGAGATAAAAAAAAAAAAAAAAAAAAAGAAAAAGAAAAGAAGAGGGGTAACGCTGTTGTTCAGTTTTAGCTTGGCCACTAGGTTTCACCCTAACAAAGCCTAAAAGTATAACATCTACCATACAACTTTATTAAAGCTGTAAAAATTGATTTATGTCTACATGCATTTATAATTATTTAAATGTGTGATGTGAAGGTGCAGAGAGATAAAGAAAGGAAGAGGGGTAAAGCTGTTCAGTTTAAGCTTGGCCACTAGGTTTCACCCTAACAAAGCCTAAACGTTTAAGATCTACCATAAGACTTTATTATAGCTGTAAAACATCAATTCTGTTTGCAATGCATGAGAGATGTGATCGAGATATATATTGTATAGGTTGACTAGAAGCATCTGACCTGTAAGAGCAACTGTATAGAACAAGTACTAAGCACAACACACCATTCAGACTCAGTTTAATATTTGTAAGAAGCCTTCACACCCAGGAGATTTGACTGAGGTTTTAAATTGTTACTTAGGCAGAGTTCCAAGAACAATCTACAGGAAGATAGAAATAGACATGAAGTATAAACAAGGACAACAAAGCTGAGCAGTGATAACTGAAAAATAAACATAGCACTATTATGTATAGAAGTAGATTAAAAATAGTCTGTAAAGCAACAATAACTGTCAGGGGGCGAGAGAAACAGAACTCAGAATACGATTACACTGGGTGGCCGAGAGCAAACAGAACACAGAGGAGGTTGAAACAATGATCAGGCGACCAGTAGATTTGGAACCGGGGTAGATATACTCTTGGGTGATGAGTAGATGCAAAGCAGCTGAGTTGACTGGGCAGGTGCGGTGAATTAATGTAATCAGGAGGGAGCCAGGAGGCAAAGCCTATCGTGACAATAACCGGCATATTGAACGGATGATTATTGAATGGGTAATGTAATAGAATACTGTATATACAATAATTGGGTGGTTAAACATACACAGTAATTGAAATGGCTCATATAACCTTAACACCAGCCACAAAATGAATGAAAAAAAGACACCACTGACACAAAATACTGAAAAAACTCAGCATTAAGCGATGGAGTTGCATTGTGGATCTGGTCAGAGAGAAGTGGTCAAATATTCAGGAAGCTATAAGCTAGAGAGACACAACAAAACTGTGGTATAGAAAAGTGGAACTATATCCCTGAAGGCACAAAGCTAGACATGGGATAAATAAAAAAAGGCCCAAACCAGAACAATTGCATCACGTGAAGCATCAGATGTGACAATTTCCCAACCACAGTAAGGTACTAAATACGGCTACAGATGTAAGATTCGTATTTTTGAAAGATGCATCTCATAAAATACTTTTTATGAGAGTGTCATTTTGAAATGGAAGTAATGAAAACATCAGAAAGCAGAATTGAATGTAAAGATTTTGAAACAACTGCACACCCATGTGCAACATAAACGCCTATCAGTTAAAGTGGGAATTAGAGCCCTGGCAGACGAACAAATGCTCAGTTGGGTTGAATTTGTAAATTAGATGATCTTTTCTTGTTGTTTAAAAGCCACTGTGTCTCTAATTTAATATCAATTGGATTCTAACTATAGTTAACTATACTATTTGTAATTATATATTATATCTAAAGGTATAAAACATACTCTGATTGGGATAATAACTGGTGTCCGATTAGTTTTCTTGTTTGTTTTCTTACACACAAGTTCAAGTGTGAGGAGTTGGATTGGTTGGACTTTTAACGTGTGCAGTTCTTGGAGCCTTAAATATCCAAACACTTCTAAACGTTTCTTACTTTCCGTAGCATGACAACGTGGTGCTTAAAGTCTAAGTGTTGACAGGATATGAAGAAGCCTCTGCGATTCAACCGGTAAAACGAAGCCATTCCTTAAAGACAAACTTATCTATGCAAAGCATTTGGCCACGGTAATAACGCGCGGTCCAAGAGGAGTGGCTCCAAACAGCTGGAGCTCACGGGACCCAGAACGCACTGGAACACGCCACAGACAGCTTTCACACGACTCGAACAGGACTTGACTTCAAGGCGCTGGAAATATTGATCCTACGGTAACAACAACATTAAGAAAAATGTCCATATCTCTTCTTTCTGGACTGTTTGACATATCGCATTGGATTACTGCTTTCATCGCTTGACAGATGGGGTATGGGAGGCTTTGGCAACATTATTATTATTATTATTATTATTATTTCTTTTTTACTTCCCGCTATTATGGATCGTTAGTGCTGGCACATAAAACCGTCCATTTGTGACCATAGATATCCTTTACATTTGTCTTGCGTAATCATTAACATGTACAAATAATATATTAAAATATATTTGACATAACTATAAAATGTTTGTAACTATACAAAGTTTAAATAGCCCCACAAAAATATCTTACACACTCTTTCTTGTGTGAGACTTGTTTAAACAGTATTTTTGTATATACTTTTGTTTTTTGAATGCATGTTGAACATTTGCCTGTAATGGCCTGAGTTATGTACTTTTGTGATCGTTGTGGAAAGTCATGAGGCTTCTTCAGTTGGGTGATTATACTGTGTGGGCTGTTTTTTGTGTTTGTTTTTTACTTATGTAGCTACTCTGTGGTTACCTTGAGGTCAACAAGTCAAACCTTGTGGAGACTGTTTTGCATGGTAGCCCAGTATGCAAACTCGGAACAGAAATTGAATATAATTTGATTGTATTGCCTCAAAGTCAAAATGCATTTTTTTTTTTTTTTCTTGAAACCGTGATGAATAAGTGAGGTTTCAGCCCTATTGAAATTTTGGAGGCCTAAATCTTGGTGTCATTTTGATTTTCATCATGACAATTGCTGACCTGGTCAAACAGCAAAGTGAAACTGCAAAGCAGCGTGACTGCGAGGCATCAGACAGACCTCTTAGAGCAGGTCCTGCTAAGGACCAGTCACAAACAGCAGCCACCTTGGCGTAACGTCCTAAGATGACTTGGGAGGGTGCGGCCAGACCCCAACAAACACCCTTATTCTCAAAACCCTGTGAAAACCGAGGTCGCAGCACAGACCTCACCTAGCAAAGGACAGTGATTTAAAGAAGCCTTAACACATCTGAACATCTGTAAGGGAAACTACCTAACTATACTGTGGCGGGAGAGTGTTCCTTATAGACGTCAAGGTTACCATTCACCAAGACAATAGAGCGTTGGAGACTTATGCCATTGTTGATGATGGCTCAGAGCACTGTATCGTAGTCTGTGATGCTGCACAGTACATGGGACTGAAGCCTTGAAATACAGTTACCTACAAGGTCTATCACTGCCATCCCTCCACAAGGTCCTCTCAACATGGCTCAGATCACTCTGATATGATCATTCCCATTGAGCCAGTGCACCAGTAGGATGAGCCGCAATGTAAGTCCACACTAAATACTCAGAATTTGTGATCACATAGTTTATTTCTTTCAGTTTCAGTGCTCCATACAGACTAGAACGTCCTTTTTCTGGCCCTTAAACTAAGCTTTAGGCCAAAGTTGCCTAAATGTACGGGGAAAATGGAGTTTTTAAAAAACTATGATGTAAGCCAGCCCAGTGACGGTCAGTGGCTTTGTGCTAGTAACGTTTTGATTTCAACTCTCTGTTGTTATTAACCGGTGGATTTTGTCAGACACTGTTGTGGGCATAAAACAATGATTTTATTGCTGCTGCATGGGACTGAGTGCTGGTAAACCACTAGTTATTCTGTTGGCTGATCAGAGAAACAGAAAAACATATAAATCAACAGTATTATAGCAGTGTAAGTGATCACAGAGAGCAAGAGGGGAATGAGCAGATGTTGTCAGGCGACATTATGACCGTGAAATATTAATTTGGTCAGCCAGGCTGTCTGTCACACTCCTTGCCAGATGTTGGCTGCATGTGCAGTTTTGTTGTTTGTCAACTGAAAAGAGGATAAAGCAGAAGAGATTCAGGTGTTAATTGTTGTTAAGGTGTTTCACTGTGAGCAGGTCTGTACAATCGATTTCACAAAAAAAAAGACAAAGCATTTGGCATCACAGTTGGAATCTTACGTCAGACTGCTGAACTTCCCCCTCCGTGTCACCTACTTACCTTCCCTATACCTGTACCAAAACGTTCTCATTCCAACTTGTCACATACTTGCCGAACCGCTTTCTAACGCACTGGTTAGACCAGCGCACGGTCTCAGTAAACACGTAGTTAATGTGAATTCTAATAAAAACACAACAACAGTTAAGTTAAGAAAAAACATCATGGTTTATGAATACGTAAACTAAGAAAAAGTTAAATCATTTAGCATACACACACTTAAGGGTGCCATGACAAAGCATCGGCGATGCCCTGGTAATGACAACGGGCTGTCTGTACAGCCAAAAAGTGCTGCAGTGAGAATGTGGTACGAGATCAAAACGAGGAAGCATGCTGATATGCTTAAGTGCTGTGTTAATCACACACATAATCCTTATTCAGTCAAATGTATGGCATATTTTATTTTAGCATCTTAACACTGCTTTTATAGTTTTACGGTGTTTCTATTTGGTCCCTAATTCTAGAGCTAAATGTATTTCAATCTTGCTGTCTGTAAGATAGCAAACACTCAATTGAAGAATGGAATTTCAAACAAAAATGACGCTCTGCTGAATATGCATGAACCACCTTTAAACCAACACACCATCAACTGCAGTCTCAAAACGTGTGGTATCTGACTAAAATATCAGCAGGCTTCATGATGAACACTGCAGACCGCAATACTGCAGATGCAGCCCTCACATCCTGTAGACCTCATTAAGTTCCCATTGAATTATGAGCTTCAAGTTCTTTTATTTCATAAAAGGCAGGAGAAGTTATTGATGCTGATTTATGAACAATACGCTTGATGGTGCATTGGCAGCATGATACATGATGCAGTTCAAGATTTGACAACCCAAATTTTGTTTAAATTCAGATGTCATAATTTCAAATGTTATAGTTCAGTGATCTTAAAGGTCTAATGATGTACAATACATGAACCAGCTAATTTCAAATTCAGGACTACTGACAACAGCTCCAAATAAATTTTAAACCAGCTATGAAGAACTGAAAAATCCAGGCCCATGTCAAATTGTCAACAATCCAATCAAAGCCAGTAATTTGCATGTGAAAGACAGGACCTCTTTTACATGCCCCTTTGTTTTCCTTATCCTGTGAGGTCTTTATGTATACCATTTTGACATTTCCTTTAATCTTCATTCTAGATGCGTGCCACCTATAAGAAGTGTCTTGGACTGCTTTTGATCAGTGGAATATTGCTATTCCTGTTTTGTACTTGGAGCCCTGGGACCAGCTCAGGAGTTGACATACGGGGCGGTGAAATACAAGAACTCCTCGAAGGGAAAATCCAAGACACCATCAGTGGCTATCATGACATTTCCTACCATATAAAGGATGATGTGGCATGGTTAGTTGTAAGTCAGTATGTCTAAATTCTGCTCTGAATTCTCATTTTTATCCTTAAAAACTCACTCATTGCCATTTTTTTCTGACAGTCATTTGGCTCAAAATACATGTCTGTGCCGGGCTGATGAGGCATTTCATCTTCCGTTCTCCAATCTGCTGTTCCCACGTGTGTGGGCCCACAACATTGAGCTTGCATTCTTAGAGTCCCATCCTGACCCAAGGGGCGTGATGCATCACAGAGCTCAGGAGTACAGCCGCTTTCAGAAGAGGTAAAGTTCAGCTGATGAACCATATGGCTCAGTGATTCAGTGACGGAACACACTCTTGTGTACTCATGTAACTGGCAGTTTGAATCACATCTGTTTTAGAAGGCAGTGCAAGGTGCAAAGCTTTTTCCAGGGTGAACAGGTTGTGTCTGGGTTGGGTATTGTCCTTTAATATTCTTTGGGCTCTCCACAGACACCTCTTGTCACCAATATCGCTGATTCTTGGTTGATGGCTACCAATGATGTTCTGGGCCTTTTTAATCACGTGCTGCAGAGCCCTCTTGTCATGGGCCGTGTACATCCCATGCCAGTTCGCAATGTTTCCAGTCAGTGTGTGTTTTCAGACAGTGTCATTAGCCTGCCAATGTTCTTGCAGACAAACAGCCTTCCTCCTTGTCTGCTGCTTGTAATATTTAGCCATGGAATAATATAAACAACTTTACATTAACTTAAAAGAAGACAGTTTAGGTGCAAACCTCAAATCATCAGACTGGCTGTTCTAGCTGATGCTCTCTGGGTGTTGGAGAAAACAGCTGTCCTGTAGCCTGAGGGATCTGCCGGGTTTATATACCTCATTATTTTGTGTACCATGCACATGGGTAATGTATACCTGCTGCATGTCTAGATTCTCAGCATTAGTATAGCTGATAATTATTTTGATTATGTTAAGAATAGTGAAAACTACCACAATGTCCCAGAGCCCAAAAGTACATATTTAAATTGTTTGTTTTGTCTTCCAGCAGTCCAAAGTAAAACATATTTAATTTACAATTGTATCAAGCAAAGGAAAGAGGAAAAGTTACTCTCAGACGTACAGGACATAGGGAATCTAACTGAAAGGCAACTGGATTTCATTAGTTTAACTTATGAGCTATGTGATGCAGATTTTAATGTACTTGAACCATACATCAAATTCGCAATGTGTCTTCTCTGTGTGCAGTCTGTGATCAAAGTAACAAATAGGACTATGGTGTAGAAATACAGATGCTTTCCCCTCTCATATGTTCTGTTTGTAAAGGTCCTACAATCCTGCAGATCTGCTTATTGTAGCTGAGGCCAACAATCCTCTCCAGTATCCTACCCAGGGCGTGGAGGTGCGACCCCTCAAAACGATCATCATTCCTGGTAAAAGCATATCAAACATTACACTACACATGATATCAAAGCTTATATATTACATCTTCACCTACTTTTGGTCTGTTAGTTAAAATGCAGACATCTTGATATTCCCAGTAGTCATTTCTTTCTTCCCGTAGGTTTGGGTCTTAAAAAAGAAACAGGATCCAGCCATACGGTAATTTCTTTACTTTGTGGTTTTCTTTGGGATAAACAAACCCACTTTTTCTGTCTAAATGTTAAACTTGTTTGTTTCTTTTTTCCTCAAAACCATGCAATTGGTGCACCAGGTTTATTTGACAGCAACATTGGGGACTTTTGATGTTGCTGCTACAGTGGACAGTGTCTCTATTAAAGGAGAAGGAGAGAAGCACATGACACTTTCTAGTCCTCTTCTCTCCGCTCTGAACAGGCAGCTGCAGTTCGTCACTTATACAAACACTGTTTTCCATCCCAAGACAGCAGATACAGGTAAAGTTATCATGTGGATACTATCTTGATACTAAAAGTAGAATGTTGTGATTACCTGTTCAACCTTACAGAGTTTCATCCTAATGATCAGAGGTAATAGACAACACTTTGAATCAATAAGTAATGAACCAATAGACATCATGGTAATGGAGTAAGGGAGTATTAATCAATACAAGGTTCTTTACATGTGTGAAATATATTATATTCAGATACAATTTCATAATTACTATTAAAGAAGTGACAAGGACTGCAGTGCATAGGCAATTACAGCTAGACATGACAGTTGTGTTAACAATGACAGAAATATGCACTGCTTCATCTCTTATCCCATTTCTGTTCTGCAGTTGAGTTTTCTACTGACGTTCACCAGTCATTTTTCACTATTAAAGTTGGACATGGAGCCATACCTAAACTTTACAACTCTGGATATCAAGGAGGTTTGTGAGCAGTTATTTTCATTATCAATTTATTTGTATGCAAAGTGTTTAAATGCCCCATTGCAATGTTTTTTTGCATTTTTTTTTCTTCTATTTAGAGTACAATATTAGTGCTCTTGTTACCATCGCCACCAAGACCTTTCTACGCTATGACAAACTCAAAGACCTCATTGACAGCATTCGGCAATATTATCCCACCGTCACCATAGTGATAGCAGATGATAATGAACACCCAGAGTCAGTGACCGGGCCTCACATTGACCATTACATCATGCCATTTGGAAAGGTAAAAAAGTTTTACTATGTCTCTATGAAGTATCATGGATTGTAATTAACCAGCACAGTTTTCTATGTGTTGATCAACCTTCATCTACTATATACAGGGTTGGTTTGCAGGAAGAAACCTGGCAGTGTCTCAAGTGACAACCAAATATGTGCTCTGGGTGGATGATGATTTCATCTTCACTGCAAACACCAAGGTGGAGATGATGGTGGACATCTTAGAAAAGACTACTCTGGATCTGGTGAGTTTCTGCTGTTCTGATGGTGACTGCATATTGTTGTATGGATAAATACTCTGCTAACTTAAACGTTTTTGAATTTGCACACAACTCTGCATATATACACTCATACCACACAGAACATGTTTTCATAGGTGCAGCAGGCAAGAAATACTGTACATTCATTTTGAGATTCCGTTTAGCTGTAGAGTTTGTGTGTTCTCCCCGTGTCGGTGTGGGTTTCCTCCCATAGACCACAGAAGAGCAGCTTAGCTTGCATGGCACGATTCTACTAATTTTAGCTCACGTTAAGTGAAGCCTGTTCGTAGAATTGCCCGTAGGTGTGAATGTAAGCGCGCATGGTTGTCTGTCTCTATGTGTCAGCCCTGTGATAATCTGACAATCTGTCTACCCTGTCTTCACCCAATGTCTCAATGTCAATGTACCCTGAAAGGATAAGCGGTTACAGATAATAGATGTATTACATCATCCAGCGTGTGACTTGACTGTGTCCATCTTCACACATTTCACTAACAAGGACCACGCCAATAACAGTATGAGTTTCGAGAGGTTTATTGCATAGTGGAAAGATTGTTAGATTCAAGAAGCGGAAGGGATCGAGGGATGAAGGGGAGTAGGGTAGAGGGAGGAAGGGATGTGGGGTAGGGGTAGAGGGATGGAGGGATGGAGGGGTCGAGGGATGAAGGGGTCGAGGGATGAAGGGATGTACGGTAGAGGGATGAAGGGATGTCAGGAAGAAGAAACGAGGAGGGTTTGTAGAAAGGAGGTTAGGCGATCGATGGGGGACCGTTGATGTCCGGCAACTGGCGGGAACGGGGGGACTGGAGACTGTAGGGTGGGGGCCATCTCTTCGGAAGCTCTGGCGGAGCAGAGTCCCCTGTTGTTCCTGTAATCCTACGAGAGAGAGAGAGAGAGAGAGAGAGAGAGAGAGAGAGAGAAATCGGACGACAAAAAGGGGGTTTTGGGGGGAGGGATGTGAAGACGAGAGTCGAAGAGGGAGTGAACGAGTTCGTTGTGCTTAAATACTCTGTGCAGAGGAAATGAGCGGTGTTCTGGGCATGGCCCCGTTCCTGAACTACGTTTATAAAACTACATTTATTTCATTGTCTTTACATTTTTGCTGTCTTACCGACTTCAGGTCGGTGGTGCAGTGAGAGAGGTGACAGGTTACACTGCAACTTACCGTCACACCATTTCAGTGGAAGAAGGGGGAGAGGAGGGTGACTGTTTACATATCAGAGATGGCTATCACCATGTCATCGAGGGATTTCCCAACTGTGTGGTAGCTGATGCAGTCATCAACTTCTTCCTAGGAAGGACAGACAAGGTGCAGCAGGCGGGATTTAATCCCCGTCTGGCCCGGCACGGTCATCTAGGTGAGTCTATCTGTAACGTTGGCTATCAAATGTATTAACAAAGCAGTTTATATTAGCTATGTTCTCTAGACACTGCGGTACAGCTGTGATAACAATGTTGAGTTGCTGCAGATTGGAAAGATGTATAAGGAACAAAACCAAGGGAAATTCAAGGAAGGATTGTTCAAACTAAATTTTCTTCTGGCACTGCAGAGTTTTTCATCGACGCTCTGGGCTCCCTCCACATTGGCTCCTGTAGTGACGTCATTGTAAGCCACGCATCGAAGATCATTCTACCCTGGAGTAAAACAGACTCACAAAAGGCTTATGACAAATTCCGCTATTCATCTTCCAGTGCTGACAATGACGTTCATAAGGAAGACTTCTACTTCAAGAACAGGTTCAAGTGCATGACCAGTCATTGAAACGTGTGCTGAACATGTCTGTTTGCTGCCTAAATGTGAGGGAAAAATGGGAAATTATTGTTTTCAGGTGAAGTGAAGACTGCAGAAAATGATATTGTTATATTTTGCAGTTTGTTTACTACCTTAGCACTTGCTGTTGAGATTGTGTGGACTGATTTTTTTTCTATGAACAGATTACAATTCTTTGGTCAAAGTATCATGATATCTTTAATGCGCTGTGTTGATATCTATGTAATGTGACTTGAAAAAGATAAAACGACACAATCTGTAGAGGTTCAACCAACCTTCACTAATCAAGCCGAGTGCGATGTAATCAGTGGTTCCCAAACTTTTTCATCTAACAAACACCCCGTGCCCTGCCAGATGGGCTCAAGTTCTGTAAATCATTAAATTAACTGTTCAATAGATAGCATGAATATCCTTGAATTGTTAATTAGTAATTCACCTCAGAGACAATGGTACGTGTGGGAACGTATCTGTTGCTGCATCTACAAATGTCAGATTTTATTTTTAAATACAAATGATGTGACCATTAAATAATGTTATTTGTTTAGCTATATGTGTCATGTGACATGTTGCACTGCACTGGCAACAGCTCAACATGTATGTTATGCCACTCAAAGGCCTAGGCTTATTTATCATATTTGTTGTTTTCCCAATAAAAAACATGGCTCATGGATTTATCATGGGGTTTTTTTACTCAGGTAACATGTATGTTTATAACATGCTTTGAATGTATTGTGACACTGTATTTGTGCACTTGGCTGTGTAGGTATAAAAAATGAAGATGTGATGTGATGTTATGATGTGCAAGTAAACTGAATAAAAATGACACAGTTGAACTATATTTTCAGTTATTGAACATTTGACAAGCTTTGTTCTTTAAATAATTTTAGTTTTTAATAAAAGTTTATTTAATGTAGGAACCGGATGCTCATTTTTTTTTTTTTTCTTTTTTTTTTTTTTTTGTTTTGTATGTGAAAGCAAGTGAGAAAGTCCGAAAGCTTATCGTTCAAGGTTAATTTATTGTTGACACAGGGTTGCCCAAGGTAACGCAGAGTGGTCTGGTCCATTTATGCTACATAAGAAAAACATGACAAAACGAAACGTGGTGCATTTTTGGAATTTGCATCAAAAAGGAATGTAAACACTTAATTCTCTGGGCAGATTATATGGCCATCAGGGAAACATTGTCCATCAACTTTGACTATGTTTGAGCACCAAGCATCATTGATGTAAACCCAGAGTCCACCTCCTCTCGTACCACCGGAGTTCTGCGGATCGCCCCGTCAAGTACAACTTCATGTCATAATGGAGCATGGCGTCTGTAAAGATGACACCGATATCCCGTTACTGGTTTAGCGTCGTGGATGTAATTGTATTTTTCAAACACAGACTGAAATTGAAATCCATTTAGCTAAATAGATGAACATGTATAAAACTATTTAAATTTAATATTTGAAGTATCTGATCCTTGTCACTTTGGTCTTAAGCAAATTAAACTAATTTTCAAGCGAAGATTTTGAGAAATGGGTTGGGTTTGGTAGCAAAACATTCATTTCAGTATTCAATTTCCCGAATGAAGTGTGTGATGATGTATAGCCGACCTTTGTACTATTTTATGGCCGTTTAAAGATACTCATACTGGCAATAGACCTTTCATTTCTGTTCTTTAGCTCAAGTAGTATTTTGAAAGAGGAATTTTTAATTAGAATTGAGTATTTTTACATTGTGGTTTTGGTACTTTTACTTAAGTAATGAATAAGTACTTATTCCACCACAGAGTTACAGGTAATTGTTGTGGCAATTTATCATGTTGTTCTTTAGGTATAGCTTGTATCACTTAAACCTGAACATATGCAGACGAGGCCATCCAAACTCACCAAACCCAATTAATAAATGTTATCATATCGAAGGTATTTTATGTCTGGCTTGCTGTAGCGTCATCCTGATCTCCCCACTTAACCCTCTTCCATGGATACCAAGCACATACCAAGGCTGGGACCTTGGCCTGTATGCCTGGACCCTTGAATGAATAGAGCTCTTTCCCAATGAATGAAACATAAGTAGGGAAAGAGCTCTATCCGTTCAGCTGAATTATTCTAAGTGTCTGTTCAATAAATACTGAGACATTTGAGAGTTTTTTCATCACGGTTATATCTCACAGGGAGGTGAAAAAGATTAATTTCCACCACAGTAATAAGATGTCTTTCTGATTGCTTGATGTGTGCTCGTATTTGTTTCCAACACGGATAAATAAAGAAGTTAATAAACTTCTTGTTTAAGGTATTATCACTATGGTGACAGCTGACTGTCATTCCAATGTTTCACCACAAGATGGAAACAAAAGATCAGAGAATAATGCCACACAAGTTGAATGATTTTCTACCTTGTTTTTGAAAACCCTAACATGATTATCATTTAAGTAGTATACTACTACTAGTAGTAGTGGTATCAGTAGAATAAGTACAAGCAGTATTAGTATTTTCATAGTAATTATGAGCACATATGGTTGGATTACAGTGCCTGTGTTTACCAGGCACAAATCTTAACACATCTCAACACATCTCAACGCTTGCTGTTTTCTGCTGTTTCTGTACTTACATTAATAAGAAATAATAGAAATAATAGAAATTACTTTATGTTTTATCCTTTCATAAATATTATTCCACTGTTTTCTCCTGTTTTTTTTCCATTTGTTTAGTTTTTTTTTCACTTCGCTATGCGTGAGTCAATTAACATAACTGTTAGAACATGTACACGATACCTGTAAGCACTTTTTCATTAATCAAAGCTTTGTCATTCAATCACTGACCTTCCCGGAGGAGTTTTCCGGGTTTTATGTTTGTGTACAGTTAGTAGGTCTGCCGGTAGAATCTGGCTTAGTAAACATTTGGCCAGAGCCTTGTGTACCATGTTCTAATTGAAGTGGACTACTTCCTGCCAATTAGTGAAACACTCCTTGAGCTTTAAAGGGAAAACCCAAAGGGTACACTGTCTAGAGGCCTCTTTGAAATATGCACTGGAAAAAATTAATAACTTGGCTATCCAACATCAAGCAAGGAAATAATTAGTTTTTTTCCCTTTTTCATCCTGGTTTTGAACTCACACTGCATATAGTTTCATCAGGTCAAAGTAACAGGATTATCGTCAGTAGCAGCGGGGGGGAAACCTTTAACTGTTGGACAGCAGAGGACAACATGGCTGTGAGCTAAGACATCACTTCCAATCAATGTAATGGCATTTACAGCTACTGGTAACACATATATTGTCCATCTTTCAGAAGGTTTTGTCAAACTTGGTTTATAATATGAACATCTTTCTTTCTGTAGAAAGTGGTCGACAGGCTGGATCAAAAAGTTGCATGTAATGTGATTTTAAGTTTAAAAGAAAATATACATGAATTGACACCACTGTAGCTTGCCTGATGCATGTTAAATAAACCAGAATTCGGCAGAACTAATGACCTGTGTTCCTACTTTCCCCATGTTAAAAAGGAAAACCTTTGTCTTTGTGTCATTTGAATAATGCATTTTTCATTTTTCATTATATCTCAGTGTAGACACGCCGGTCTACGGTACCTCACCAAATACAAAGACTGTTCTTCTTCTCCCTTCAAAATATGACAGAGTGGCGTGCTTCACATTCCACACTGTGTTTTCCCCTAAAATGTATTCACACCTAATAACCATGGTAAACCAAGTATTGATGTAGAAACCTAACTCAATTTAATGGAGTCATCAAGAAGTTGTTCTTTGATATATATTTATAGTCAAAACAGCCACTGGATGGCACAGTTGCTGACAAATACAAAAGTAATTTCATGAAATATTTTGTGCAGTCTCTCTGGAGTTCAAAGTGAGAACATTTTAAGGTCGTATGAGTTGGAATTTACTTTACATAGTTGCATATTCAAGCACATATTTTTAAAACATATAAATACATAAAGTATTTAACAAACTATTCAGTGCACTTTATATTCAATCCGTATTGCAAACAACACACAGAAACTAAATAAATACCATTATGCTAATATTACAGAATACACAACAATAAAAGAAAGAACATCTGTCATATAGAGTTTTATAGTCATAGGACAAAATTACTTATTTTTCTTTTTTTTTACACTAAATATACGAGGAGAATGTCTGGTTTTTTTATGCCTGATCTTATTTAAAACCCTCTGAATTTGTGACCGTGTACTAAAATCCGATTAAAGTGTACCAGAAGAGAGTTTGTGAGAAAAGTGGTAACACTGTATGTGATAATTATTGTAATTCATGATGTGCTACAACAGGCTACTGTTTCTTTGAAACACTGGTATATAATGGAGCACTGCTATACAGCAGAGAAACATAGTCTCTGCTTATAGAACAAAATGTATAAGACCCATTTGCCCTCTTCTGTCTTCTTAGTCCAAGACACTTGGATGATGGGAGCATGACTCGTCACTGTCCTCCTGGCTCATACCCAGACAGTCGTGGTGTTCTCTGTAGGTTTTTCCTACATCAGACGACAGAAGTTGCTTTTGCTTAGGACAATCAAAGTAATTAGAAATGAAAGTCTTTTGAATATTTGTGAAAATGTCTCCTCTCGAGCTTACCTTCTGCTGTTGAATGTACATCACTGCATCATGAACAGTAACAAAAATATGCTGAGGGTTCATGTAGGTCATTAGACCACTTGATGTTAGGATCTTTAAGACGCTCTCTAGGGGGATAGAAATCATTGATAAGCATTCACTGCATGTAAGTGAATAAACTATAAACATAGAATACCATTAGGAAAGCAATCACTTAGATACAGGCCTTACCATTGCAGTTTGACAAATATACATGAACTCCAACTTTGTGGCATTCAGTACACATCTGCAAAAAGCCAAAAGCAATCAATCATGTTGACACAATGCACAAAGAAATGGAGAGAATCCCATGTAGGGAAGTTTGAAGCATAGTGTCTTGCTTTAGCAGACTAACCTGTGTAAAGAGTCTTGCTCCAGCAACATCAACAAATGTCACACTGCTACAATCGATTAGCACTGCCTGAACATCACTCTTGGATTTTTCTACAGAAAAGAAAAAAGGTAATGAAAGGAAAGCTTGAAATTATCTGCAGCACATGTCTACCAAAATGTAAATAGAGCAATCTAAAAAAAATGTAATTTGTAATGGCCAAAGAACTATTGTAGATATCCGTATTTAAAATATATAGTTTTTAGTTTTCGTATGGCCCACGCTCATTATTTACCAGATTTAAAGAACTCATTTTCTGATGAAAATGATGTGTTTGCAATTCCTCCTTCCTAAACAACAATGGAGGGAGAAAAAACAATAAGACACTGAAATCAAATTGTACAGTGTGAACTTCACATTTTTTATAATGCAGCTCATTTAGTAATTCTAGTAGTTGTACCACAGTGCTGACAGTAGCCTCTCTCTCCATTTTCTCCAGGGCCTTTCTGGCTTTCTCCCAGCTGCGGATCTTCTCTGGCGTCAGGCCCAGCAGCCTGCTCATTTCCTCCCTGAAGAAGCTACGGTTGCCGTAGTAAATAGGCCCGTTGTAAGTCAGGATCTTCACTCCAGGTATCTCATAGCACTGAAAGGAAAACAGGATCGTCCCAACTTTATTCTTGGATGGGCTGCATCGTCTCTGAGATTATGATTTTCACTTGTTGGAATCAGAAACTACAGTTTGAAGTACAAAAAAATGTAAGTTTAATAATGATAAATGGTTAACAGTAAGAGCGTCTTCTCACCTTGCTGTGGTTCTCCAGAGGTCTGTAAATTTCTGTGTTGCTGGCCCGACCAAGCACTGAACAACCAGCCCTGTTGGAGCCAACAGTCATCAACTTTAGTTGACCACATTATAACTTGTGATCTACATAGCTTGACAAGTATATAAAGTGATCCTCTACTTCTCTGTGATGAATGTTATATATTTGGAATGGAAGGGAATAGAAAATGTACCTTTGTGTGCGGCAGATGACGGTCATCATAGAGAAAACCACTCCGATAGCTAGGCCAACATCCACGTTGAGGACCACTACAGAGAGCCAGGTTACCACCCAAACCATCTACACAAGCCAAAATAACATTTAGTCATGTCAGGATATAACAATTAACAACGGAGGCACGTCAGTGAAAATAATATTCCAGCCAAGCAATCAGTGTGTGCAACTTGTGCTCTACTAGCTCATGATAGTATGGCCTGGTCGATAACTGATTCTCTTTGGTTGGAAGAGTGTTTCAAATAACCTTGCACCTGTGACGTACCCATTAACATTTTAAGCCGCATGAGTCATTAATTGATCAGCAGCCAGTTAAACTGCAGCTGATTCAGACTATAAAAACCTGTGTGACCTCACTCAGCTCCAGCTAAAATTACCAGTAAACACTTGTGTTACAAACAATCACAAGAATGAAGTCCAGTTGCAAGTGGTTGTCTTCCATTTAAATTCCAAATTAAAAAGGTAATATGTTGCTAAAGGCACATCACATTTAAGTCCAGATGAGGTGAATTAAGGAATTATTTAATGCTTTATAAAAGGACCACAGCCTGAGCAGATACTGATAAAACCAATTAGCTTTAATTTATGGGTCAGTTGTTGACCTAATGGTAGATATAGGGAGCTGATTAATCCTCTTCCTTTCAGTCTGTTATGCTTTATTGTCATGCATGGAGACCATTTCGAGGAATACTTGTATTGTTGTATTAATCTATTGCCTTACGAAGTCAATCTTGCTGATTCTCCACAGATCAGGTAAGTCCTGGAACTGGAGGAACATTTGCCTGAGGCTGGTGACGTTGATACATGCCAATACTGCCTGGGGGGAGAGAGATAAAGGATGAGAGGAGTAAACTTTCCCTCTCTTTTTCTCTCATTTTTGTACAGACAGATAGACACATATTAAACACACCTTTGGTAGGAAGTAGAACAGCGGTCCAATCAGAAGCAGGACAATCAGAACAACCAGACTTGTGAACAAGCCGGAGAGCTGCAGGAACACACACAAAACACACACAACACACACACATCCCTTACTGGAAATCCCGGTAGTGTTGCTCCTTGTTTGGAGTATTTTCTGCATCCCACAATATGGAAGCTAATATGCAAGAAAATCCTTAAACAGTTGGATGTAAATTCATTCTCCTCATTTCAACTGCATTCAAGTGGATTAGAACTCGTAAAACCCCAATCTGTACATCTTTGGCAGCATAAATTGAAGGTACATTCAAATACATAAAAGAACAGAGTTTATATATATTTTTCTGTTGATCATGATTAAATATACAAGCCATTTTTGCATCAGTAAACACAGTAACATAAAAGGACCTTTCAAACTATTTAAGAGTGAAGTGTTTTCATTGTGTTTCCTTGGTGTGACCCCTCTGTTGATATTTGAATTGTGGATTGCACCTTTATTAATACAAAAAGCCTTGTGGCTTATGAATGTGACACAGTGAAACTTACTGGATATCATGTACACTACCTGTGTGTATCCTCCAGCACTCTCAAGTATATTAGTGGTAGCAAGAGTGGCTGAGCTGGGGAAGCATGTGAAAAAAGAAGACACTGTGTTGGAGATACCGTGAGCCAGGAGCTCCTGAAATAAAGCACAGGTTCCGTACAAAAAAAGTTAACAGATTGGTGAAAGTCGAACATGTCAACAAGCAGCTGGGAAATGTTCACACTTTACCTGGTTGGGATTGATGGAATATCCATGTTTATCGGCATAGATCATTGCCAGAGAGACCGACACAGCATAACCGACAAATGTTATTGCTATGGTGTCGCCAGCAATGTCAGGGAAGGTGCTCAAGGTAGGCATCTGTGGCTTTGGGAATCTGAGGACAGGATAATTAAAAGTCAAACTCCTAAAAACTACTGAGCTCAGTGTTTAGGTCTGTTTTTATTTTCAAATCCAAAAAGATTACCCAGCTGGGATGTGACCAACTATCTCAATGTTGTAAGTAGAGTCCAGCGAGGAGGCATAGGCCACACCTGTAGCAATAATCACCTGAAGAATGAAGTATAAAACCATGACTTATAAACTGTTGATTGTATTGTAAATAGCAAATGTACCCTGCACATTCATAAATACAGTTGACTAACCGTGAGGATCTCCACAGGGATAGGCGTACGAAGGCGCTGTCTGTAACGCATGTTGATCTCCTTAATTGGCACTAGAACAGCCAAACACATCAAGGAGATCAGCAGCTCAGCCATGTTGGTGTGCGGCAGGTTCTTCATCACTGACGCTAAAGTCTGAACACAATAGTAGGTGAGCAGTGAGCAGAAAGCACAAAACCCCCAAATAACAACATGGTGGATTAGACCATCGAGATTTCATCGAGAAACGCTGCCTACCTTGAAAAGGGAGAAAGTCCCAGTGTGGCGAGGGAGCCGCAGCCCCAGCATGCTTTGCAGCTGTGAGACAGTAACATGGAAGGCAGCAGCACTGGTGAAAGCCTTAACAATTGGCTCTGACAGATAGGTGGAGAGGAAGCCCAGCTGAAGACCAAACATACAGAGCTGGGGCACAAGAGATTGACACATAATTATGAGCTGTGTTGGGGAATCAAGTCTGCTAGCATTCATAAAAAGACAGGTCTTCCGTCACAGTTCCATTGTTTTTTCATTTTGTGTTAAATCCATAGAGGTTGTGCAGCCGTCTTACCATGATAATTCCTGAGAGGAGCGCTACAGCTGATGCAACTCCAATCCTCTGGGCCTCAAAGTCGGCTGCTTCAGGCGAACTTGAGTTCATCTCCAGAGGAGTGGGAACCAGCTGCTCCACCACAGAACCAGTCATCAGACTCACCACAGCGAAGGTACCTGAGAACAGACATACAGTAGCATCTCAGTAACAGTGGAAAGCATCGAGTTCTAGGTTAAAGCATTAGATAATGTGACCCTGCTGATTGATGAAGCTCATCTAGAATATACACTAGATGATATGTGGACAGAAGTCTTACCTGTGGACACATGGCGACCGGTGCCAAAAAACATATAGAGAACCACGGGGAAGAAAGAGGTGTAAAGGCCAAAGATTGGTGCTACAGATGTGAGTAACGCGAAGGCCATGCCTGTTAAAGGGAAGGAAATTCAAAAACACGGTTTAGCAGAAAACACATTTTTCAAATTTATGTTCAGAATGTAAAATCTGTACTTAAATAGGATTATATGGCTGAAGTATGTAAAGTTAGCTGAGTACAAAAAAAATAAAAGAAGTGACTGACCCTACAACAAATATAGAGTGTATGTAGTATCCACCCTGGTTTATGCTCTTCGATGCATGTTTAAAAAAGGAGATGCACTTATGACTTCTGGTGACTAGTAGTTATCTTGAATACCGATGTTGAATACACTTATTGTAAGTCACTTTGGATAAAAGCGTCTGCTAAATGACTGTAATGTAATGTAATGTACCCTGTGACCTTGTCAATTTTGACACTTTAGCCTTATGGTTGTTGTTGATGTATTCTAACCGAGCAATATTTGCTCAAATTCGTTGGATAATTATCAATATGAATATAATCATAATAATAATAACTGTGTATTGTTGACTTTTCAGATTATTATTATTATGGTTACTATCATCATCATCATTTGAGTATGATATTATTGTTAGGGTATAATCATTATCATAGAATCCTGGCTCAGTTGATTCTAAATGAAATTATTTACTTGTTATAATAATATAAAATACTGAAGTAATGTAAGACAAAACAAGCCTTATTTGCCCGTTGATCATGATAATACATAACTCACCTTGCGGAATGTGAAGAATACCAACTGTCAGTCCCCCTATAGTATCTCCTAACATCCATTTCTTTAGTCTGTATCTTGGCAGCCAGTCAAAAATGGGCACTCTCTCCCTCAACAGGTGAAGGCAGGCTCGCCTTGAACACCTGCACTTCCCGGCGAGCTTTTCCCGGAGCTGCAAACTTCCACTCTTGTTATCATCGGAGCCGTAGGCCTGTTTAAAGCGGTCCTCCGTGTAAATATTCCTGTACACGGCCACAGAAGTGCTCATATTGTCTCTGATAAGATGAGCGATGATAGTTCACCCTGCTGCAGAGTCAGTGAAGGTCTGTTGCAATACATTTATAGCAGACTCCACGCTGACCTCAAGAGCCATGGCATTTTCCTGTCAGACTCTTCTTAGCCAATGACATGGCTCAAAGCTTTTTTGTTGGTGTTGAACAACTTTTTTTCCACATCTTTGTCATGCCTCAGATATCATGAAGGTGTGCTGGTCTAGTTTTTTTTTCCTACAAAAATCCTCTGGGTCCTACTGCTGGAAGCTTTTGCTTCACTCACAACCCCTCCCTTCAAACACACACACACACACACACACACACACACACACACACACACACACACTATTCTTTGCACTATACACAATATATCCTGTCCTCCAGAGAGCTACACAGGAGGTACAAACTCAGACGAGGCACAATCAAGTCATACAATGTATGCCACTGTGAAACGCCCAACGAGATCAAAGTCTTATTGTTGGTGGAGCTGAAGTGTAACCTCAAACCTTATCTGTTAGCGAGGAGTTCATTTCCGAGAAGGATGGATGTCTGTAATGGGTGGGCGTTTAAACCGTGTAGCCACAAGGAAAAGGGGTCTGGCATCCATGAGACCCCTGTGAAACTCAATCACACATGGCAGCCGGCTTCATGGATCAAACCACACATTGACTCTGATCAGAGATTGTGTGTGATGAGTGAGAAGTTGTTCTTTGTCAGACAGGAGTGACTACAAGGGAGCTTTGGATAAATACAAGATAAAATATGTGTGTCTACAGGCGATAACAAATTGATTGCAAAATATAGCTTCTAACTATCATATGACTAAAATATAACTTTACTTCTTGAAAAGGAAATCACAACCTCGAGAGGTTCAGTCTGACTGGTGGATATAAAACAAAAGGAAATTCCTCTCCGGTGCAAGCTCAGTGTTGGGTGTTGTGAGTGAACCTCAACCATCTCATAGGGCTACGTGAGGAAGTGCCACCGTTTTTGAGTTTTTATTTTTGCAAAGGACAACACCCAAGGGTTTGAGATTGAATGGGCCCTGACCTTGGCTAGAAGGGCGGAAAGTTTAAAGCCGTTCAAAAGATGACAAAGCATTGAGCATTGTATTTGTGGTGCTGTTTTTACCTTGTTATTTGAGGAGAAAATGTTATCAATTATCCAGCATGGTAACATGAACACAAGCATACAGTGTAGATTGTCAACTTGATAAGTACCAAACAATTACGATCAATGTTTCACAAATCAGGTATTCACCACACTGATGAAATTACAATATAGTCGTACAAAAGCTGCGATGCTCTATGTTAAAGCTGTAAAGCCACGGTAATGGTTTCATCTCCGGATCATACCGACAGGAGCTAAATCAACCAATCAACTTGCTTGACGTGCAGATTTAGATTTTGATGGTGTGCACGGCTACCCATAATACCTTTCTGTACACAGGTTTGTTAACCCAATGTTATATCAACAACAACAACAAAGAAAAGTATAATATCCAGCATTTTCTGAAAAAAAACCAATGTGTAGACTAAAGTAATCCCTCTCAATCATCATTTATATCCATATCGCTGCTGTCATGCCTTGACACTAATGTGTTGGACAAAAACAAAGGTCATAAGTTCCTGCTGGAGATGGGGTTGATGACCGTGGTAAGACAGAAGCAAACAATACATTTGCATCGAAGAAGACAAGCTAAAAAGGAGATAAATGCCGTGTAGAGCTGCAGAGTTGGATGATAACTGAGTTCATCACTGCGATAAACCTCTGACTCATTCTTAAAGTAAAAAATTGTCAATAGCTCTTATTAATTTTAATCTAATGGATATGAAGTCATTTTTACTTTCACACCTCATCAGCCCAGAAGAAGCCATAATAAGCAGGGGGTGTTTGGTAATCCCACATACAGCGACAATGCTAGAGTCAGGTCAAATGATTTAACCCTGATAAATGTCTCCATTTCTTTTGAATGACCATTATTTATTCTAAATTTAAAAAAGGAAAACAATGGCTAATGTTGAAGGAAAATGCTGTTATTCCATGTTAGAGAAAACATTGCCAAAGACGTAACTGGAGTCAAACAGGATGGAGGTGAGAAGTCCAGCGATGTGTTACAAAAGGCAAAGTACTGGATGTGCACCCCTTAAAGTGTGATGTGTCCCTGTCTCACTAATGTCTTAAACTAAATGCAATAAACACACACGCATTGAGAGATGTTTTTGTTCCAGTGTCATATTCCTAGAATGTCTGTGTCTCTGGTGGAGAGGAGATCCAGTGATATAAGGGACTTCCTTTAAATGCCAGGAATGTGGGCCATTGTGTTGATCAGCTCCAGAGGATTTATGAACATACAGACGGCATAGTGTGTCTGCGGGCTGTTTAAACAAGATATTTATCAGTGGTAAAAGGAACAATGCGTTGAATAGAAAAGGATATGAAGTGTTAACCCCAAACTAGACAAAACCCTTCTGCTCCATCATAACACAGACAGCTCTTTATATATTTAAACAATGAAAATGGGAATACCTGAGTGGCACACAGGTCCACAAAGTACAGCCTACACTCGTGCCACTTTTGCGATCCAATGTGCGTTCAATTAACAACAACTAACAACATTAACAACAAACAGGGTATTAACACCTCTGTGGATGCAAAATGTGTCTAATGATACAATTTTTGACTGAAAGAAAGTGCATATTTTAATTGTGAAGTCACACAAGATCACTTCAAGTTTTTACATGTGTGATATTAATTGAATTTGAATAATTTTCTGTCACTCTGTACTGTGTCTCTTTTCATTTTCAACATTGTTGATGTTCCTTAACTAAAGTGCAGCCTTTTCCTGGAAAACGAGAAATTGTTCTCGACTCATCAAAAGCACTCATTGAGTGTTGTGAGGCTTGTAGTTATGTCTGGCATTCCTCATGATCCAATTCTGCTTGTTGCATTAGCATTAATCACATCATAAAAATATTTCCTGTGTGTCTTAATCTTACAGGGTCTTTCTATTATTCTGGTCCAGGGAGAGGCTCCAGACTATAGTTCCTGCTATTGTTCTTTATCTGCTTCATGGGATGCTTGTCCCGACCCCCCATGGCATGCTAGCTTGGAAATTACCTTTTCTATGAGGCAGACTGCTGGCAGCCAAACTGCTCCTTGTGTCCCTGTCCCCTCTACCTCTCCCATCCCTTTCCGTTTGCCTCTCCTCTCCATCTATTAGTGCTTCTCCTCGTGGTGTCCAAGTATTTACATTGTTTGACTTCAAGAATCATGTCTCTCTGAAGAATTCTTCCTGCCAGCTCATGAATTTGTTGTTATTTGTCACTCACGCCATACAAAGTTTCTGCAGGGGTTAAGAGCCGAGCACAACCCAGGAATTTGTCTAACGGCCCTTTGATGTGTGTTGAAAAGTGGATATTTTATGGAGGCTTGCCGGGCTCTTATTCATGCAATACAATATACAAACAAATATTACATTGTTAAACCAATATCAAACACTATTTTCTCAGCTTAATCTTTTGTTCATGGCTGTACCTGTAATTCGCCATGTCTTGATTTCCGAGGGCAACTCACTAACATCTTATTACTTTTTGTCAAAGATCTGTTTCAGACTTTCCCTCACTTTCCCTGAGATTCTTCTACATCTTGCTTGTAAAGCGAGAAGGCTTTCAGTGTTTCTTTTGTACCTTCTCTTTTAACACAGTTTTATTTTTCTATGCGTCCTAGGTTTGGGTGTGAGTTGCTAATTTCCTGATCACTCTTATTAAAGAATGTCTCCTGACTTCCACCAGTCATGTCCAGTCATCAAACATCTGGGTCATGCATCTTCTGGGCGGGTAAGGCAGCACCCGCCTACATCCACAGGCTCCCCAAGGAACTGTGTCCGAGTGCACTCACGAAGCGTCCTCCACAATTAAGTTTTATGTTCTCATTAAGGTAACAAAGATAACGATTTCAGGATGTCATGGATTTCAACCTGGGTTCAAGCACATGATCGTCTTGCCATTTCCATCTGATTAAGCGAAGGGTGGCTTATGAACAGTAACTATTTTCTGTGCTGCTTGTAATGGGAGTGCACAATCTCTTTTCTACTTCCATGAGGCAATTTAAAAGGTCAACGTAAGCCTGTCCATCATCTGAAGAGAACAAAAGGTGAGACCTGGATTCCCATCCGACCTTCCTTTTCTTGCTGAAAGTCTATGTCCTGTCTGTCCCCTGTCTGTGCCACACATGTAAAAAAACTAAAGCTCTTGCTTGTGTTTAGTCTCATTTGTGGTATTTCTGTCTGACAGTCACAGCTGTCCCTCTTGCTGAATTACACTCTTACAATCTCCACTCTCCGTCAATGCAGAGATATGTTATTCTTTGTACAAAAACAGTTTTGCGCCACAGTTTTTTCCACTCACTTCCAGAATAACAATTAGATTTACTTAACCATGTAGGGGAGCTGTTTTGACCCACAGAGCGCCTGGGTTATTGGATGTGTCACTTCTTAGCCCATGCCAAAGCATTGTGCAGCTCAAGTACACAACGGCGACACAACCTTGAACCACATTGTAAGACCGGCTGCTGCATTGTCTGCTTCACCGTAACACTTCTGTCAACTCTAGATTCACTTTCAGCTGTAGAGCACTTATAGCATTCAACACGATGAAGAAACAGCAGTTCCACGTGTTGTCATTCAAAGCTCTCGGGCAAAACCCTACTGTAAATTCTTCATAACTGAATGTACACCACCAAAGAATAGATGTATACATAAAATAGTATATAAATTAGTATGTTGATATTTTGTTTTTTTTGTGTAGAGTTTCAAACAAGAAGGTTCGAGAAATTGTGTTTTAGCAACTGCAAAAAACTGTAAAGATGCACACAGAACCAAATATTCAGACTGTGATATCCGCCACAGTGATGTGGGTTGAAGGGAATGGGATTTTGATCCACTGTAGTGACTCTAGTATTTTGTCTTGTGCGTGAGACTCTGATGGAGTAGGTCCTTGAGAATCACCGGTGCAGCCAGGTTCACCTCACAGAGTTCAGGCCAGGTATATTCTGCTCATCGCACTACTAAACTAATAAATGTTGACTCAACAACTTTTAATAGTTTGAATTTGTGTGCACCAACACAGTTATCCTCAAGGTCTGTGCCTGCATAATACAGGGGGTTTATCTGCTCAAATGTAAGTTTCAAATGTTAGCATGCTAAAGAGCTAACTCCCTACAGCAGTAACACTAACATGGAGTTAAGGCAAAGGAGCATATCTCATTAGGGAAACGAAGGGACTGGTGCAGACTGATTTGTAGAATTGTGCAGATATAGCAACATTTCAACACTAGTGTGTTTTCGTTAGAGTCAAAATGGAAAAAGACAAAAGGCAGACACATATAGGCCCAATCCCAATGTCCCCCGTAAACCCTCAAACCCTGAACCCTCAAGGACTTACTGACGTCACCTGGTAAGTGGGTGAGTGTGAGAGGCTGTGGGGCTTGAGATGGTGTGAATATGAATGGGACAGCACTTTGCTGCAACATATCACGTTACCATGAAAACGACAATAAATATGATGTATAACTGTGTCTATTTATTTTATACTTTGTACTCCCTGATTTGAAAGTCTTCAGGCTCTTTCCTCACAAGATGAGAGGTAACTTCATATAATCTATTTACTCGTTTTTGTCAAAACAGCTTCAATGACAAAATCAAATATTTGATGAATAAATAAATAAATATCTTCTAATTTCATGTTTATTTTTTGTTCCATCTTTAACCCTTAATGTTTCTGAGTAAATTTATTAAGACAGGCTGAACACACGTGATCCGTCCTCTTTCTTTACCTTATTTTTTACGTCTCCATGCGTCCACTGGTTACCCCGTGTTTAACGTCACATTGCAATGATTTGTGGGTAATTCCCTTAGGCTTTACGCTAAGGGCTCATAAAGGGCTCAAAATGTCTGCAAGAGAGCCTCAAACACTTAACGATTTGACAGTGGGACATCCCTAAACCCTCACGGACGTCGCGGGAGCACGCCTCAAAGTCCGTGAGTCCGTAAGGGGGGACATTGGGATTTGGACATATAGTCAATCTAGAACAGGTGTACAACTTTGATTGGCTAACTGGACAATCCAAAAGTGGGAGTTGCCATTGTCAACGTTCCAACCTCAAATCCACTATCCAATAGATTTGAAAGCCTGTTCAACCAATTATCCAATGAGAATTGCACAAACATTCTAACACTTTATGTGTTTGCCCTTTGTCCACTTTGACTTTGATGAAGACACACATGTCACTTCTTGTCCCTTGAAAGTTTGCTGTTCTTAAGCAGAGGCTGCATGCTGCTGGAAGATGCACAGAGATCCCTGTTTCAGAAGAGGAGCATATCATTGGCTAATTACAGGATGTTGTGGGGTTACAGGTTACATTGGCGAATAAGCAGTTCCACACTGCAACATACATTTTTTTGTATTCCCGCACTAAATAGGAGCCAGCGCTTTTAATTTCCTGTGTGGAAGATACTTTGCTTAACTAAAGTTAAATACTAAATAAAAGTATCTCACCCACGGGCCAAGTGCACATTGATTATGAAGACCTGCATGTGGTCTTTTTACACATTCACAGGACTGCTGTATCACCAGACACCCTCTACAGCACGTACCAAGCTGAAAGCAGCAGGGTGGAGGGCAGGGAGACGTGGACCCAGAACTGTACTGGCAGCCACTGCCAGACTATACCTTCCTGCCCCACCATGCAAGAAAGAAGGGTTTTGTATTGTTACATTGTGCTAGAATTAAGAACAAGTGCAAAAGATAAAAATAAATACTGGATAAATAAATTGTGGATGCATTGTTAGGCAGTAGTTCTTTATTGAGAAACCTTCTTTTTCCTCCTGCATCCCCTCTTATCTTAAGCCATTGTCACATGCAGAAAATTCAAACAGTAAAAGCAGAGGTAGAACATACAGTGTGTTGCAAAAATCTTAGGTGACCAGAAAGATAGTTGAAAGATAGATTATTTGAGTTTATTATGCATCTTATTGCTAGCCACATGATCCCAACATACAGTGGGTACGGAAAGTATTCAGACCCCTTTAAATTTTTCACTT